>NW_011888825.1:1132175-1182841 GCF_000151845.1 Pteropus vampyrus | reverse complement strand
TGTGTATATAAAAGCCCCAGGTATAAGGGCCTGTAGCTGTTTCTTGGGGACAACTCATTCAGGGGTTTGGGAACTCACAGACATCTATGCTGCTCCTCACAACTGGAACCAATTTCTGGAATAAGTCAGGTGGTGTGCCATCCCCTTTACAAGGAAGATGCGCAAAGATTTACAAAGGCTCAGAGATGCTCATTTCAGAAATATCCATCATTGCGCCCAGATTTGTACCACACAACTCCCCTCTTCAACACTGCTAATTGAACGGGGTCAGCAACAGTCTCCCAGCGGCCAGTCTGCTACTAGGGGATTCTGAGAGATTGAATTAGTTGTTAGTTACTTGTTCCTTCTTTCATTTCTCTAACAAGAATTTATTGAACACATTGCCATACATTGAAGACACAGTGGTGAACAAGTCCAATTCTCCTGTTCTCAAGGAGAAACAGACCTTAAACAAAAATAATGCTCATAAGTGGTATAGTTACCACCAAGGTAAGTTCTCTGAAAAGAAAGAACGTTGTTCTATGATGATATGTGTCAAAGGAACACGATCTGGTTTAGGAAGGAGTTGTGTGGTCACAGAGGGGCACCACTTACAAGTCCCTTCAAGACACCCTCTTTCGAGGAATGTAGTTGGCTGACAGCCTCCAACTGCCACACCTTCAGATCAGCCTCAGTGTTCATACCAAGGCTACTCCCTCACCAGGTACTCCTAGCCAATGACTGAGCTACAGCTGCGAAACTACAGCCGGACCATCTCTGCTGATACAGGACTCCCTAATGGGCAGCCTTTGCTCTGTGCTTTCTATCGGCTTGACTGAGACTTTCTCAGAGCTGCAATGCAGTCTGAAGCTCTTGCTTCCCTCTTCTTTCAAAGGTGTCCTACCTGAAGGCTCTCCCTACCTCCTCCTGCTCCCTCACTCCTTTTCATCCTTTTGGCATCTGCTTCTTAAAAAATATATTCAACTGAGTAAATCTTAAAGATCTTATTGGCTTTATTCAATGATTCATAAATCAGGCAGCATTCTATCTAGCATATAGGAAGGAGCTCCTCAGAGCTCCTTTTAATGAAAGACTTTTATAGACAGAAAGGGGCAGGAGCAAAGAAGTTACGCTAGGCAAAAAAGTGAGTTGGTTATTGCAAGGTCACTTTCTTTTAGGGGATGGCAGGGTTCTATCAGGCAGATTACCTAATTAGTGCTTCTCAGGCAATTGCTGTTCAGCTGGTTTAAGATTCCACTTCTGGGAGAACCAAAACTGCAATTAAGTCTCAGTTTGGTAACATGAGGCTTAGGATAAGTGACTTCATTTTAGTCCTGTTGTCTTGCTTTTAACATAAAGAAACTTAGAAATTAAATATTTTGGGCTGAACAATAAATAAAAAATATATAATCCAGCAAAAGCGGTAGTATACACCAAAGAAGTTCCTAAAGGAAAATACTTAGCTTTTTTAGAAAAGAAGAAAGGTATGTAACCAATGATCTAAGATTCTACTTTAAAAAGCCAGACAAGGAAGAGCAAAGTAAACCCAAAGTAAATAAAAGGAAGGAAATAATAATAAGAGTAGATATTTGTGATGTAAAAAACACACAAACAGAAAATTAACAAAGCCAAAATTTGGTTCACTAAAGATATCAACAATGGCTTCTATAACAAAAATACCATAAATTGGGTGGCTTATGAATCACAGCAATTTATTTCTCATAGTTCTGGAGGCTGAGAAGTGCAAGATCATGGGTAGATTCAGTGTCTGGTGAGGACTCACTCCATAAGTTTTAACCTCACAAGGCAGAAGGGGCCAGGAGCTCTGTGGGATCTCTTTTGTAAGAGCACTAGTCCCATTCACGAGGACTCTGCCATCATGACCTAATTACCTCCCAAAGACCCCTCCTCCTTAAAAGGTGGGGAAGGGTGGAGAAAATATCAACAAAATTAGTAAATCCTAGCTAGACTGATCAAGGAAAGAGAGAGAGAGAATAAATTATGAATATAAGGAATACAAGAGAAGATATAGAAACAGAGCCTACAGACATTAAAAAGAATGATAAAAATAATAAGACAATTAAAAGAATAATAAGAAAATATTATGAACAACTTTATGCCAATAAATTTGACAAAAGAAGAAATGGACAAATTGCTTGACAAATTACAACTTACCAAAATTGACACAAGATGAAATTGAAAAATCTATATCATTTTATCTATTAAGGAAATTAAGGAGATTCATTGCCAAAACCCTTCCCATAAAGAAAACATTAAGAAAGAAATAATACCAAACTTACACGGACTTTCATAAAATCGAAGAAACACTTGACAATTCATTTTATGAGGCCAGAAATACACTGACACAAAAACTCAACAAAGACATTATAAGTAGATAGATAGATAGATAGATAGATAGATAGATAGATAGATAGATAGATAGATAGATAGATGATAGAAGATAGATCGGAATCCAGATCTCAGTATCTTAATTCAACAAGACTTTTATTTCTTATTATGCTACATATCTAAAATAGGTCATCAGGAGGCTTTGCTAATCATAGACGCTCAGGGACCAGACTGATGAAACTTTCTTTCATCTCATCATGTGCTCCCCTTATGATTAAAGCAGAGAACAGAGACATAGGGAATCGCACACTGATTTTGAAAGCTTCTGCCATGGACATGTGTCACCTACGCTCATGTTCATAACCATGTCCCAAGATGGTGAAGTCCTACACGTTCCTGGAATGAAAGGAAAATGGATAATGATTATCTCAGGAGTCATAGATGTATATATAGTAACAGAAGAGCCTACATATGTAAGATGAATGACCTGCCCAGTGAGAGTACAGAGTAGGCAACAAGGAGGCCCTGGTGCCTTGCCTTAAGAAATTCCACCAGCCTGAGAGATGGGCATGAAGGACGCTGAGATAGAGGAAATGGGGGAGGGGAGACTCGGTGAATTCATAAAAGGATTGATCAACTATATCTAATGTGATTGAGGGGTCATGCAAGATGAGGATGCGAACAACTAGGATGTCACTGGTACCAGAATGAGAAGTATGTCTGTGGCATGATGGAGTTAGAAGCCAGAGGAGTAAGAACTGAGTGTGAAGTGAAGAAAGGAAAACGGAATATAATGCCCTTTAAAGAAAGTGATTGTGAAAGAGAAAAAGGCAGTAAGTGGAAGTGTCCAGAGAGGATCTTTTTGTTACTTCAATGGGAGAGCCTAGAGAATCTTTAAATGTTGATGTGAAAGATATAGTTTGGAGGAAGTGGTTCAATATATGAGAAAGGAATCAGATCTTGGAAGGCAGGACCTGAAAGTTGGAAGTGAAGGATGCCGTGAGGAAGCATGGGGATTGTGGATCGTTGAGCTGTTGTGAGTGGAGACAAGTAGGCAAAGGAAGCCAGAAGGAAAGGGAGGAGAATGGAGCAAATGCAAAGTGAGGCAGAGATTCTGAGAGGAAGGGAACCTACAGTAGTCTAGCTGGTCCCTGAGGCTGCTTCCCTTCTGACTTCCACTCCAAGTCTGGACCTTCTGTGTCCTTACAACTCCCATTTTATTGAAAATATTTCGTTCATTCAATAAATATTTACGGAGCATCTGCTACGCACCAAGTCTGGTCTTGAGCACTGTAGGTAGAACATGACAGATGCCGTTCTTGTCCTTGGGATCTGTTTCTGCATCCATCCAAAGAAGCCGAGTGGCCCAACCTCTTTGGCTGGGCAAGCGCCCTCAGTTTGGACTGATTTATTGAAAAGCAACAAAGAGATACCACAGACATGGGGGTCAGAGCAAAGAGGACTTCTCATTATGGAAAGGGGAATAAGGCTTGTCATCTGGAATGGCTGGGGACTTTGGGTGGGTGGGGGGCATCCAGATCTGTCTCTGAAGCAACTCGATACAGAGAATCACTCTGTGCCTTGAGAACGCTGTGATATGCGCCTGATTGTGGTTGGCAGTATGTGTGTGAAGAGAGACAGACCAACAGAAGTGACGCTCTCCTAGGAAGCGTGCTCATTCTGGTTTTTTTGTTATTGTTTTTTACTTTTTGTTGTAGAAATTTTTAAACATATATAAAAGTTAAGAGAATAGTACTGTGAACCTCCATCACCCACTATTCTCACTTCTACTGGCCCCTTCCTCCTCCAAAAACTTCTGACTTCTCCATGACTCCCATTTGGCAAATAGTTTTATACTTTCTCATGAAATCTTAATTTTAGCTTCTTTTGAAACCAGCACTATTTCTAGGCTTTTCTGTTATGTGTGTCAATAAATTTCTATATTTCAGTTTAAAGTGAATTTTTATATCTCATAATGGAAAAAATCCTATCTAATATAGAGACATAAGAATCTTGTCTAATAAAGAGAATATAGAGTTAAGACCCACCCAAACTTATCTGCCTGTCACCCTGAGCCTAACTACCATTTCAAGGGCATCCACGCTGTGTTAGTTATCTAAGGTTGCCTAATAAATAACACAAAACTAGTAACTATGGTAATCAGCCTCCAAGATGGCCCTTAAAACTTCGCCTCCTGATATTTGTATTTTTAGGCGAGGCAACCCTTGGTTGACCTCACAGATTGCAAGGACCTTGTCAGTTTACAATCTCTTATTTTTTTTATTATTATTTTTTTTTACGCCTACAGCACCTGGTCTTCCTACGTGGTCTCCCATCCAAGTACAAACCAGGCCCAACCCTGCTTAGCTTCTGAGATAAGACGGTATTGGGCTTATTCAGGTTAGCATGGCCGTAGACCACCTCCTAGTATTCTTGCCGGAGTGTCATTTCCTACTTGTCTTATTCTGTAAAACAAACAGAACATATTTGAAATGACAATGTGTGACTTCCAAGCTAGGTCACAAGAGACATTGCGCTTTGCTCCTTGCTCCCCCTGGACATATCCTGCTGCTTTGTGATGTCTGGGTGAGCACACAGGAGGGTGCCTGTCTTGCCCTGGGGAGCCAGGAAGGGCTTCCTAGCGGAAGCAATGACTAAATTGAGTCCTAAAATTTATCCTCCCCCTCTGAATATTCAGTGGACAAAGCTCTCTGAAGGCATGTTGACAGATGAGGACACTCACTTCCTTTTAAAACAGGCTCTCGTGCTTCCAGGATGTCAGGGGACACATCTAGTCAATATATACACCCTGGAGGGAAGAAAGCCAGACAAGGCCCCCCAACCCTATTTCCCTGCTGGATCGCACCACAGCATTTTCTCAGGGATCTCCTGCAGCCAGTGCCCCAGCCTCTGTGGTCAGCTCAGAGAAGTGGAGCTAAAGGGGCCACAGTTCCTACAGGCAAGGACAATGGGGAAGTCTGATGGAGAGAGGGTGTTGGCCCCGTGCAAAGACACAGATATACACTTCCTGAGCTGAGTTGTTGGTTGGGGAAGGCTGAGCTAGAAAGCCTATGCTTGCCTGACCCCCACACCTTTGCTGACCAGCTGTCTCCATTCCTATCTGTTCTCTTTCCAAAATGGGAGCTCAGAGCATGCTAGAATGTCCCTCCCCTTCCAACAACAACTCCTGGCTCTCCCTCCCACACACTTCCCACTCCCACAGCCCACCCCTTCCTGGCAAGGTGCCTTCACCTGGCCTGCCTTCTCTCCCTGGGCTCATTCTTACTTCGTTGTTCTTCTTTTCTTCCCTTTTGCTTGTGTGTTGTAGCAATGCATGTACATGAACGTGTATTTCTGTGCACATTCGTAAGAGTGTGTATGTGTCTGTGTATACCACAGTATATTGGCGTATGTGCCCGAGCTGGCAATTGCTCAGGACCAGGGGCTCCGATGTGATAGGAGGCTGCAGAGGTCCTGACCCTTTAGCACTTCCTGGAAAAGGCCTCCCTATTCTGGCCCCTCCCTACCTCCCAGTCTCATATCTCACTACACCAACATGGAACTCACCCACCCCCTCACTCTCTTTCCTCAGCCTAGGGTTTCTATTCCTAATCCTTATCCACTATTAGGCAAACTACTGCGTGTACTTTAAGCTTGGCTCTAGTGTCACCTCCTCCCGGGAGCCTCCTTGAGTCCCTGAGTCTTGGCTGGGTACTCCCTACAGCAGTGGGCAGTGCCTCATCTCTCTCCCAGGGCTAGCTGCTTGTTGGTCATCTTCCCCCAGCTTCTGGCACAGTGCCTGGCCCAGAATGGTAACTCACTGCAGGGGTTAATGCAGCCACGGGTCTGGCTGCTGGGGCAGGGCAAGGGGAGAAAGACAAAATTTGGAGAGGGAATTATATATAATAATTTATCACCCCCACTCCCCACCCCAGCTAAGCAATCTACACTGACTCTTTCTCCTGGTGGGAATTGCAGGTATGTTGGCGAACGTGGGTTAACTTTGTTCTTGGAATTGGGGGTAAATTGTGCCCTCCACCCTATTACCCACATACACACTGGCACCACACCGGGCCGCTTTCTGAAAAGAACGTGAGCTATCATTCTACATTTCTAATCTTCCTGGTTTAAGGCCACGGTCAAACATACTCGCAGCTCTGACCCTCGCTAATCATCCTCCACACCTCAAACACACGTTAAAGTCAGTCTGGACGGGAGCTTGTGGTGGAAGACATTGAACCCGGGGAGGCCCCACAGAGGACCCGCCTCTTCAGCCATCCCCTTGCTCCCCAAGCCAATCACTGAGCACCTTTGGTTTCCGGAGCAAGGGTTGGGGGCGGGGGCAGAGAGCGGGGCTGCAAGAGGTTTCAAGCCAGGCAGGCTGCATGCTCTGGGGGCTGACGCAACTAGAGAATTTGGCTTCTTTTTATCACATATATCATTTTGCCATATATGGTCACCGAGAGCTACTGGCAACGAGACTTGGGCCCAGATGGTGGGCTCCCAGAGTGCAATGAGCTACATACCAGCCTAGAACAAACAGACCATCGCTCACTCCGCAGGACAGGTGGGTGGGCCAAGAGAGGGGTTATATATAGTTCTGGTCACATTCCTTCACTAATGCATGTTGGCCCCCAAATGCACAAACAATCTCCATTTCTGGCTCTTTTTACTGAATTTGCTAATTGCTATTCTTCTATAACCAAGGGAATGAAAAAAATTCCAGGAGGAATGTGGGGGAAGAGATCTGCTGGCCGTTATTTCCCTTCCTTGATCCTCCCCTCCTCCCACCCCCTTTTCCCTTCCTCTCTCTATTGCCCCTGACGTCTTTCCCATCCTGGCTACCCCCAGCGGGCCTCTTCTGCTGACTCTCTTCCATTCTCCCCTTGCCTTTCATCTCTTTCTTCCCTGCATACCTCCAGGCCAGGCAAAGCTGGCCTGTTGCAAATGATCCCTGAGGCTGGGCAGGATTCAGAGAGGTAGAGTCACAGCAAACAAGATCCCCAGCTCCCAGAACCTGTCTTTGCAAAATATTGAGGTTCACCCTCCCTACCTGGCCTGACCGAGCAAGAGATGCTGCCCCAGCCTGCCCAGGATCCTGAAGGCAGCAAAAATGGCAGCACAGGAAGCTAATCCTGGAAATAACAACAGACCTGAATAAATATTGGTGATCCCCAAAAGCCATTGTCGGAACCTCACTTTCTGTCTGCAGCCTGAGGCAGTCAAAATTTCCAAGGCTTATCACCTGTAGAATCAAGTAGCTCTGAAAATGGATCGTGCTGGAGCATCAGGCAAGACAAACTCTGAGAGGAAACTTTAGGTCATGCAGAGAAATGCTCTTGGCACACTCCTTGATTTTGACACAAGCAGCATGGTGTTCCCCCCTGCCCTCCATTGGGCTGTCAAGGAGTAGATTTCAAAGCTTGCTTCTTTATTTAATAAGAGCACAAAATAGTGGTGGCCCAAAGATGAGGTGATGTCAGCCAGCTGAGAGAACAGCTACACTTCTCTGCCCAGCAGGAAAGAAAAAAAACAAAAACAAAACAAAAAAAGGGGATGGCTGAGTGAACAGTGGTCCTGTCTCTAACCCAGAAAGTTGGTAGCATATAGGTTCAGGTCTCCCTCCACCCTGCTGCTCCGCTTTTCACCTTTTTTGAGAAGAATCAGAAGAAAGAGGAATCTGTGCTTTCAAGAGGGTCAAAGATGAGGTTAGTGTTGTGAGGGAGTAAGGTAGAAGCAGCCGGAATCAGCAAACTGAGGATGGTAACTGGAATTGACAAGTCCAGGAAAAGCCAAGAGGCCAAGAGAGAGAGGTCAGAGAAGTGGTTTTGTATTCGTGTATTCATTGTTGACAGCACTTAATGGAACCTGGACTCAAAATATGAGACTTTGAGAGATTGTTGATTGCCTCTGAGATACTTTTCCTGCATTTAGGGTAAGCCGCCACCAGTGGGACTTTGTTGTGGCATTGGAACAGTCTGACCACAGTCAGAGCATGGATAACTAACTGTGTAGTTAGCATACCTTTCCTCTCATCGTTTTTATTAAACATACACACACATGACTCTTAAGTTAAAAATCCAGAAAACCGAGTTAGAAAAAGCAGTTCCCGATTTGCCACAATCCACCAAAATGAAGGCTACAAATATCCTTTGACTTATCAGGCTGCAATTCACCTAATAGGAATTTAGCCTATGATCCATGTGTAACGGTGGTCACTGCAATTGTTTGTAATAGTGAAAGCACAGAAAACAACCAAAGTGTTTATCCACAAAGACCAGATTAAAGAAGAAATTTTAAAGGGCTCCCATGCCTAGAATCATATCTACATTCTTCATCCCGAGGTTCAAAGTCCCAGAGTTCTAAAGATGAAAAGAACTCAGCACTTTGTCAGCCAGCCACCATGCATGTGACTTCCCTGGTTGATCGAGCCAACCGTAGGCCAAGATATTCCTATTGCCATATAGGAAGGAGTAATGGAGACCACCATCCATGAAGACCTTGATCAGGTGGAACAAGAACCCCTTCCTCAACTCTCTTTGCAAGTGGCCAAACCCTCAGTTGCTCTGGGAGCACAGGTGGGGGCTGCTGTGTAAGTTATGGTTGTACATGCTCAAGTGCGGGTTTTGTGGCCCCCTCCCCTTCCCCGGCCCCAGTGCATGAATTGTACAGAACATTGCGATTGGATTCAGGACTGTCCTCTCCTCACCTTTATACACATTAAACACACGTGAATCTTTAAAAAAAAAAAAAAATCAACTGAAAACCTAAAGAAACTCCTTGAAAAAGATTTCACTTCCCCCAACCCCCAAGAGAAAAAACAAGACAGCACAACCACAATAGCTTCCTATAAGCCAAATTAAATGAGCTAATTAAAACAAAAAACAATCCCCAGACTCTTTTCATTAAGGACAGACTCTACTGGTTTTTGCTCTTTTTTCCTCTCTGATGATTTCAGTGAAAGAAAATCTTGCCTTTTCGTTTCACCTGCTTGATTTGATGACCACACACCTCTCTCCCCTGAGAGACTCAGCTCTACAGTTGCACTTGGAATTCACATCCTGTTGCTCTTTTTTTTTCTTTTTTCTTTTTCTGTTTTATTATCCTTTTCAAAGAACAAAATGTGTATTTTGTATCATATAGCATAGAACATGTATTATGTTACAAAAGAACTAAGGAACGATGTCTAATACAAGACAAAAGTTAATTTCTCTCCCATGTGAAAGAGGTCCAGACGTGTGCAGCCTGGGGCTGGTATGTTGTCAGCACCCTGGCATCATCAGAGACCCAGACTTAGTCTTCGTGCTCTGATTCCCAAGGCCTGCCTTCCATCCTTAAAATTCATCATAACCATTGGAGATCTAATGATCAGAGTTGTGTTTCGGGCCAGGAGCAGCAAAGTATGGTCAGGAACTTCTGGGAAGGCTAATAAAGAGGGGTCGAATTATTGGTGAAGTGATCCTTTTATCTTTCCCTCCTGTTGCTCTTTCTGCTGTACCACCCGTGGAGTTGCCGGAAAGGGCAAGGCAGGCTAGGTTTGAAGGTCAAAGAGAGTAGCCACTCACTGAAGCTCTGATGGTGAGGTCCCTTGCTCCAGCACTGACGCCGTGCTTCACTACATTAGAGAGGAAGTGAAATGTCAGCAGCAAAGCGTCCCTTTGGTTTTAGTTTTCCACTAAAAGAAGCAGGTAAGGAAACCACAGGAAAAGCTTGTATAAAGCTTCTTGATCCAATCAAGTGCACCCCAGAGGAAATAAGAATCCATCAAAGGAAGGTGCTGACAAGGCTCAGGTGAGGCTGGGTCAGGAAAACCAGTCTGGAGGAGCTCGGGTTTTCAAGTCCTTACAGATAGTATCATTCTTTAAAAATGTTTTCATTATCAAAATTTTCAAACATATACAAAAGTAGAGAAAATAATGCAAAGAACCCTTCCCTTGTACCTATCACCCAGTTTCAGTGGTTAGAAACACTCTGCCATTCCTGCTTCTTTGTCTCCTCCCACATTTTTTTCCTTGAAATATTGAAAAGCAAATTTCAGATATATTATTTCATCCTTAAATACAGCAGTATTTATCCCTAACTGGTAAGAACTAAAGATAAGGATAAGGATTTTGTTTATTAACGCCACCATCACACCAATACCATGAGGGCACTCAGAACAGGCCTCCCCAAGATGAGCTCCTTTGGCATGTGAATTATTTTGAGCTGAAGGCAATCGAGACCCTGAGGGCTCATGAGAAACTTTTACCTCTTTCTTAAAACATTTAAATTAGAGGCCTTGCCCATGATAGGAGTTATCACCAGAAATAACGTTTTATGACCTATCTGTGGGGCAGGACAAACTTCTAAACAGTGAACATCTGCTCTTCTTATCATCCTGCGAATGACCTTCCCCCTCTCTGAAGCCCCAAGGTGCTTTACCTCATCCTTAGCTCAGAGTGTCTTACATGCTTCATTTTCCCTTTCTGTCTGTGAACTTCTCATGTATGTGGGGTTCACATAGGTACCTATGTAGTTAAATTTGGTTATTTTCTCTTGTTAATCTGTCTCATGTCAATTTGATTGGTTAGACCAGCCAGAAAAACCTAGAAAGGTAGAAGAAAGTTTCTTCCTCTCACATAGTTACATCCAACAGAATTAATAACGATTCCTTAATATAAAGTAATCTGTGTTCAGTTTTCTCTAATTGTCCCCAAAATGCCTATTTTCAGTTTGTTCGAATCAGTATCCAAAGTCTATGCATTGTGTTTGGTTAACATGTTCAAGTCTTCATTTATAACATTTTCCACTTTCCTGCTGTTTTTAATGTCGTCTATTTGTCAAAGAAACTGGGTCATTTATCCTATAGAATTAGTCACATTGACTGGCTGTATCTTCATTGAGTGGTTTAACTGTTCCTCAACGATTAAGTCATATGTTAAAATTCAAGATCTGGGTATTCTCAACCCTGGCTGCACATCAATATCACCTGGGGAAATTTTAAACATTTCTGAACTTCTGGCCTCATCCCTGATGATTCTGATTCAGCAATCTAGGATACAGCCCACGAGTCCTTTTTTTTTTTAAGCCACCCAAGTGATTCTGATGTGCATCTCTCAGTTGAGAACCACTGACCCCAATAGTTGGGCTTTTCTCAAAAGGGCTACTGATTATCCAGAAGGAGGGCAGGGAGGAGGGATAGAGGGAGGAGGGGCAGGTGAAAGAGAAGTTGACAAACACTTATTGAGCACTGAGCACTTAGGTTGGGATGGCATTATTGAGAAAGAAATAAAAGAGGTTCGATTTACTAGTTTAAAAGTTTACACCAGGGAACCAAATCCTGACTCTAAAAATGTAACAGATATCAAATCCCAGACCTAGCCCATGTTTAACTCCCTGTCTCCTCTAAGTAAACATAATTGGGAGATAACAGATTATGGCAGGAATGGAGGAGCTGTGGGAATCAGACCCTGCACCCAGAATGGGAGTCCGCCCTCCCGTGGGCCCTATGAGAACCCATCTTTTTCTGTATTCTAGGCCCTCTGCACTGAAGCCCCCTTTCACTTAATACTGCAGATTATTTCCACTCTTTGTAAGTCTACTTGTGAACAAGAAAAAGACGAAAATGAAGGATACTCTCAATATGTTAAAAAGCTTTGTGACATTCAGCGCACGGGCTAAATTCCTTATTTGATATATGAAGAAGCCATATTCCACTATAATTAAAAGAAAAATAGTTTTTTTCTATCTTCTTAAATGAAAGTCTAACAAATATTTAAAGAATATCAATTCGAAAGGGTACTCTTTATGATTATGATAAATTTCTCATTATTCACAGAAGTGAGTCAATCGATATTAAGATTCAAACTGGAAGAAAAAAAACAGCCTAAAAGAAAAGAAGAATACGTTTGATTCATTAAAATATAACAAATTTAATGCAGACTAGAAAGATACCATAATGTTAAGTCAAAAGCAACAGGTTAGGAGAAATAATTTAACAATATTTTCCAAAATAAAGATCTCCCACATAGCAGTAACTAAGTAGGAAAGGGACAAAAAATAGAAACATGTAATTCACAGATAAGGATTCCCACATGGCCAAGAAACAAAAACATGATCAACTGCAGTAGTATCCAAAGAAGCGCATATTAAAACAGCAAGAAGAAACTAAAATTTCACTAAAAAATTGGATGAAAGTTGTCTGTTAATGGTGAATGCTGGCAAGAGTGTGAAGAAGGGAATTCTCTTGTGTATTATTGGTCAGACTGAAGGTCAATTTGACCATATCTACTGAAATATTAAATGCCTGTACCTTTTGACTGACAGATCCACTTCTAAATAGATACCTAATTTGAAGAAGCAATAGCATATACACCCAAAGAGCCATTGGTCCTTCACTCATCCATTTATTCAGTGAATATCTGCTGAGTGTCTACTATGTACCAGACACAGTTTTAGGCACAGTAAGAACAAGCAGAAAAAGTTGTTTGTTTGTTTTTTTAAGAAAAAGAACAATAAACAAATGAACATTCTATCAATCAAATGACTAAATAGGATAAAATCATATGGTAACAAGTGCTATGAAAAAACTATATCATGCAGCATGTTAATGAAGAAAATTTGGGACCCAGTTAAATGTCCCTCGAATGGGAAATAGTTTTAAATAAATATATCCATACTGTGGACTATTATGTAGTATTTAGAAAGGATAAGATAGTCCTGTATGTACTGACATAGTGCGTTCTCCAAGATATAAATCCACTGAATAAAAGCAAAACCTTGCAATTCAGTACATAGAATTTAATCCCATTTATCTAAAAAAGAAAAGTATCAAATTACATATATGCACACGTATGTATGAAAATGAAAAAAGTTCTTGAAGAATACACAGCAAATGGATAATGTGGTCATTTCTAAGCATGGGGATTAGGATTTGAAGGGAAAATCAATGGGAATTTTTGCTTCTTCTGTGTGGTTTGAATTTTTTACATTGAAAATGTTTTTATAACATTTTAAAAGAAACATAGTAAAAGGAACAAAATAACTGTTACAGAAGAAGATGGAGACCTCCCCAATTCAATTTACAAAACTAATATAACCCTGATATTGAAACCTGACATCATTAGCACAAATAAAGAAGACTAGAGATCAATGTTGTTTAGGAATATGGATGGAAAATTCCTATGTAGAACATTAGCAAAAGGAATCCAGCAGTATATAAAAAATAAAAAATAAAAAATAAAAAAAAAAAGCATGACTAAGCAGGGTTTATTCCAGAATCACAAGCATGGATGACTATCGGGAAATCTATTAATACAATTTATCAGGACAATCAGTACTGCTCTGGATCTGGGCAACAGGGCCCCCCACTCCACCCCTACTCCAGCCTTGCTTCTCCCAGAGGGCAAAGGACTCCTGTGGGCCAAGAGGACTTGTCCTGTGTTCCTCCTCCCAGACCACATTTTTGATACCAAGACTCCAAAATCGCCTGCCCCAATAGCCCCAAGCCCGTTTCCAGGACCTATCCTGGCTTCTTCCCCTTCCTCAAGGGTGGATCCTCCCACCAGAATAGTACATACCCCAAGGCCTGAGGGATGGCCAAGGTGAAGCTGTTTGTGGGGGGCTGGCAATGTAGTAGGGTGGAACTTGGATATGTGAGCTGGGGTGTCCATAGCTGTGCACAGGAGGCATCTATCTCATGGTGTGGGATGGAACCGGGGGTGAGAAGAGAAGTAGGGAGGGCTGTAGCCTGGGGTTGAGAACGGGCGAACTCTCTCTAAGCTTCCATAAGCCAAGGAGTATGAGAATTCTAGATTCACATTTGGCCTCCCTGGTTGTTATGAAGATAAACGTCAAGGTAGGAGACAAAAACACATTTTATTTAACAGTTTGACATTTTAGTTTGCAATTTCGAAATATGTAGAAATATGACAGGCTAGGCCTCCGTTTGTACTCTTGGCCCAGGCCCCACAATTGTTGAGGGCAATAATAGAACCTAAGGGGAAAAAAGGTGTGACACCAAAAATAGATAAGACATTGGAAAGATAAATTGAGAGGGAGAAGAGACAGACGGTGAGAGGAAAGATGGAAAAGGAGACATCCTAAAACTCAATCACCTGCTCCTTAATGTATGCTTACCAATGCCTTCCTTCTGCTAGTCAGGGTGAGGAACACCAGTGTAAGGAAGGGTGGTGAGCAGACCCTATGAGTTATGCAACTGAGGAGGTGAGAGTAGGGACAATTTTCTGTCACTAAAGATGGAATCTTCTATTTATCCTTAAGGCCATTTATCCTTAATCTTTGTTTTGGCAAAACACACTAGAATTGACCCTTTATTGCACAAATATAAAGCAAGTTCCTATCTATTGTTCTTAGACAAACTGTGAAATCAACACAACCTGAATGCATTTGTTAATTATGGTGGTTTTCTCATGTCAGTCTCAGGTGTCTGCTGAATCAGGGTGTGTAAGAATGTGCCACTACTCTGGTTTTTTCTACGGAGAGGTGGTTTTGTGTTTATTTTTCAAGGGAGATTTGTTCTCTGGAGATGAGAATCCAAGAAACAAAACACGAGAGAAGTCACTTCAAGATTTCTAAATGGTCTTCTATCTTTAATCTTGCCCCAATCCCAAAATGACTTTTTTTCTTCTTAAATCGTTTCATTAAGGCATAATTTACATATCATAAAATTGATCCATTTTAAAGATAAAGTTAGACAAATTTTAGAATTTTAGTAATTTGTACAGTATGCAACCATCACTAGAATCCAGTTTTATAATATTTCCATCACCCCAAAAATGTCCTGTGTGCCTTTTTGCAGTCAATCCTCACTCCCACCCCTTGCCTCAGGAAACCACTAATCTGCTTTCTGTCTCTATAGTTTTGTCTTTTTTAGAAATTTCATATAAATATAATCATACAATATGTAGTCTTTTGTAGTCTTGTTTCTTTCACTTAGCATAATATTTTTGAGGTTCATCCATGTTGCAGAATGTATCAGTACTTCACACTGATATTGCATTCATACTGTTACTAAATGGTGTTCATTGTATGGATGTACCACATTTGTTTATCCATTCATTAGTTGAACATTTGTGTTGTTTCCTGTTTTGGGCCGTTATTTAAAATGTTGCTGTGAACAAGTGCTACAAGTCTTTGTATGGACATATATTTTAGTTTGTCTTGAATATATACCTAAAAGTGGAATTGCTGAATCATATGTTAAGTTTATGTTGAAAATTCTAAGTAGCTGCCAAACTATTTTCTAAAGTGGCTGAGTCATTTAAATTCCCGCCAGTAATGAGGGTTCCAGTTTCTTCATATGCTTGTCAACACTTAATATTGTCAGTTTTTTTTACTATAGCCATTCTAGTGGGGTAGTTCATTGTTTTAATATGTATTTTCCTCATGTCTAATGATGTTGAGCATCCTTTCATGTGGTTATTTGTCATCCAAATATCTTTTTCAGGGAAGTATCTATTTAAATCTTTTGCTCATTTTAAAATTAGTTTGTTTATTTTTTTATTAATAACGATCTGTTAAAAACATAAATTGGGTCAGGTAACCTTCTTTTTGAAAACCTTTCAATGATTTCACATTTACCTTCCTCTCCTACCACCTCCTCTTCTCCAGGTTAACTCCCACTCGTCCTTCTCTCTGCTCAGGTATCTCTTCTTCAAACTAAGTCAGGAACTTCTGATATGATATACTTTGTCATGGCCCCTGGATATTTACTTCATGAAACTCGATACCATTATAATTAAATATGTAGTCATACAACTTTAATCTTTGTCTCCTCTGCCCTTCAACAGGCTTCATGAAAGGGCATGGCATGGGTGACATCTTGTTGCCCCATTGCATCCTCAGCATTTAGCCAGTGCCAGGTACACAGAGGGTGTCCCAAACACATTTGTTGAATGAATAATTGAACGAAGAGGTCCTGCTTCTCTGAGGAGTGAGATCCCTAAAAGGCCAAGTTCATTCCAACCCAGGGCATGACAGCAGTAAACCGACAGGGGGACAGTGGTCAGAGCCACTGCATGATCAGAGCTACAAGGAGGAACTGTGGACTGAAAAATAACAGGATGTCTCTGAGAGGAACTTTCAAAATATGAAGTGTGTATACTAAGAGCCTGTCTTAGAGACTGGCCTCCAGCTGGAGAGAATCTGTACACTTGGAATTTCTTCCTGGAAAACAACAATTTAACTCTTGAATTGAGAGTGGATAAGGAATTTTAGTGGATGAGGTAAGAAAGAAGCTCTACTATAGAAGAGGCTTTGGGAAAGGCCTCTGTAATTCAGTCTTAAAAGAAGGCATTTCCTTTCCACACCCTAGGTTATGATATAAAACATTAACCAGAGATCAGTATTGTCAGGAGACCCAACAGGGCCCTGGCACCTAGACTCTGCATGAAATTTTGTCTCAATCATTTTCTTTTTTTCTTTCTCACAGTCCCGTTTCCCACCTTCTCTCTCTCTCTCTCTCTCTCTCTCTCTCTCTCTCTCTCTCTCTCTCCTTAGAATGGAAACATATTTATTGGTAACCTGACGTTAATCAAAGTTTGGATAAATTGAACATTTTACCCTCAAAAAATCGAAATGTTCCCAAATGAGATTCTGACATATTACTGTTGACCCTTGAACAACACCAGGGTTAGGAGCGTCAACCTCCAGTGCAGTTGAAAATCCACCTAGTTTGACTCCCCAAAAACTTAATTGACCCTCAGTATTTATGATGATTGGTTCCAGGTCCCCCTGTAGATACCAAAATTCATGGATGATTAAGTCCCCTATGTAAAATGGGGTAGATCAAGACATACAGTCTGCCCTCCACATCCGTAGACTCCCAACCAGAGATCAAAAACAGTACAGGTATTCAATAAAAGTTCCAAGATCCTCTAGATCAGCAGTCCCCAACCTTTTTGGCTTTAGGGACGGGTGCTCCTATGAGAATCTAATGCCTGATGATCTGAGGTGGAGCTGAGGCGGTGATGCTGGCGCTGCACATACAGGTGAAGCTTTATTCGCTTTCCCAGCACTCACCTCCTGCTGTGCGGCCCAGTTCCTAATAGGCCACGGACCATACTGGACTGCTGACCCGGGGGTTGGGGACCCCTGCTCTAGATTGTGATTCAGAGACACTTGTATTAAAAAGTGCCACTTAAGTTGTGGGCATTGCTTATTTATTCTTACAGATACATTGGAAAGAAAACCTCTAAAGAACACACCAAGGTATATGGTTATCTATTATTTGTTGAAAGGCAGGGGGATAGGAAAATGCAGATCAGGGATTAGAGGCAAATTTTTTCTTAGATAATTTATTTTAAAACAATCTCAAATTTATACAAAATTTTCAAGTATGGTTAAAAAAAAAAAAAAAAAAAAGCCTTGCTCCTGAACTATTTGAGAGAAACTTGCTAATATGGTGCCCCATCACCCTGAGGACTTCAGTGTGGATTTCCTACGAGAACCTTCCCTGACATATAATTTTAAAACTTGGGAAATCGACATTGATATATTTCCATTATTCAAGTTTCACGAAGTGTTTTAATAATGTCCTTTATAAAAATGAAAAGATCCAACTCATAATCACATGTTGCCTTTAGTTGTCACATCTCTTTAGTCTTCTCCAGTCTGGAATAGTTTCTTAGTGCTTCCTCAGCCTTCATGATCGTAAAGATTACAGGCCAGTAATCATGTCGAATGTCTTTCAGTTTGGGTTTGCCTGTTGTTTCCTCTTGAATTAGCTTCGGCTTCTGAATCTTGGGCAGGAATATCACAGAAGCAATATATCCTCTTACTGCATCCTATCAGGCCGCACGTGATTTTGATTTGTCCCATTACTGATGACGTTACCAGTAATCACTTCATTAAGGTGGGGTCTGCCAGGGCTCTCCAGTGTAAAGTTACTCTTTTTCCCTTTTTAACAAATGAGTATTTTGTGGGGAGTACTTTGAGACTATTTAAATGTCCTGTGCTGGCTCAAATTTTCAACTTATTCATTTTTTAATTTATAGACTCAAAGTTTCCTGTTTTATTACTATTTAGCTTCTTATACTTTTCTTTTTTGGAACCATGTGAATGGATTAACTATTTTTAAAACTAATTTTTTAAAGAAGGGACCTGAAGTCTAAAACCTCCACTGATCATGAAGCTTTGCTGAATTCACCATTATTCTTTGGCCAGGCTGAAGGCGTACACGACCCAAGGTGCCTGGATGTATGCGTGGTGGGTTGGAGGGTATTGTCCACCCCAGTGAAACTCGGGACTGAGAGTGGGCAGGGACATTTCCCCACATGGCAATGGGTGGCTGCTACCAAAAACAGGGAGAATGAAAACTGGATGTCAAAGACAAGAGCAGATATAAAAACAAGAAAACACAGAAAAGAGGCTACGACCAGAGGGCATTGGGAGTCCAGTGTTGGGAAATAGGGGATGTATTGGAATGAAAATGTGTGCCAGGAGGTAAAGGAACAAGCCCCAGGGCCAGAGGGTGATCACGGGGCAGTGAGGCCCCTGCTCTCTGGCATGTTCCATTGGACGCCAAGCCACTTTCCACGAAGTTGGGACCCAAGTGGGGACAGTTGGCACCACCTGGTTGAGGAGGTCATTCGAAGGCAGAGGATCAGCTCCTAGGAAGGCCTGATGACATCTCCAAGAAAGTATGTGTGTATAGATAGAAGACTTTAAATGAAAGAACAACCCGGAATCTGCTAGTCTCTTCCCAGAGGTGGACCTCAGGCCAGCACTTGAACTTTGGCAGTGATGCTAGTGTGGAGAAAGTTGTCAGCAGTCACTGAATTCTTTGTACACTCCATTTTTTAAACACAGGAAGTATCTGCCACATTACATGAATTATGCTTAATGCCACTCATTCTATGCCTCTCCCCCAGGCTTTTCTCTCCCCACCTCTCAGCCATGGAGTCCGCTTATCATTCCTGCGTTCATGGGATATTTTAGGAAACTGTATGTTGGCAGCTGTCCCTGGCCTGAGCAGAGCACACCTCCGCAGACAGACACATTCTGCAAATTTCTAACAAAGCAAATATGTTGATTTTGGCCTATGTTAGCTCCAACTTATCAGACTATATTGCTTGGTTGACTAGAAGGAAATATCTAGGGAAAACACATTTTATGATTTTAATTGTTATTATAGGTGCTCTCAAAAAATAAATCTGTGACCCGCAATATATTTCAGTGAAAGAACACACATCTGGTTCCAATTAGCTCTGGAGCCTGTTGGCTGACTTAGCACGGGAGCCTTTTCTGGAAGTCAGCTTTGTGTCTCAGGGATTTTGTTTTCACCCAGAGAGGCACAGTGGAGACCTTGTTCCAGCACAAAAGCATTAACTGTTAGTGCGACCCCTTGCAAACATGGCAATGCTAACCAAAGACCTCAAAACGTCAGAATCCTGTCGTGGATGACTGAGACAGGCAAGTCTGAAGGCAAGGGCAGAATGGATGGAGAAAGAGTTCCAGAATAGCCCAACAGACTCGGCTTTGGGCATTGCCATTTTAACCTCTATTCACAAGGAGGACCAATAGAAGCTTTCATAAAGACAGTGGCACTTCTCATCCTCGTTCTGGCTAAGAGAACAGAATCAGTAATAAACATTATGCTATGTTCACTTTCATTATGAGCAAGATGGCAAAACCTGTAGCAGACATCCTAGGATAGTTCACTTTCTTCTCTAAAGATGACAAGAGCTATAATAAACACACCAGCATATCTCATTTCCTTTTGGGTAAGATGGCAGGATTAATGATAAAAATGGGTGAAATGAAGCCAACACAGCCAATATCTACACTGGACCATAGACTCCAAGGAGCTCACAAAGCAATGTCCAGGAGGAGATGTCTTTGACTTGAATGAACCCTTATGATTTTAAAACTTATTGGCAGTAGCAGTTTCTGTCTAACGGAGGTATCACAGCTCTTTCTGGAATCTTCTCTGGGAGCAGGAAGAATAAGATAGCTTCGATCTCCAGTTTCGTCCTCTCAACCCATATTCTTGCCATGGATGTTGGGAGCCATCTGGAAAAATAGTGTTCTGCCCTGCTCCTGGGACATGAGTGGGTCTTGCTTGGGGTGGCCTCTCCTCCTTCTCCACCTAAACGGCCCTTCCTCCCCTAATCGCACCCTATACAGCCCCAAGAACTCCTTAGCTTTTCACTTAGCTGCATGTACCTCGCTTCTCAAAGGAAACAGAGAGACCAATTTTTACCAGTTACACCATCGAACAGAGTGAGGTAATGATAACCTCGAACAAACCTGACTTGATAGGGAAAAGATAGTTTTTTTTCCCAACTGCATACATACATCCACATATAGATTTTAGCCTTCAAGAGCCTTTGACAAGTTATCCCACATAAGTCTTCATGAGCCATTAAATGACCGGTTACTTTTTGTCACAAGTAGGAAGCTACCTCAGGTGCAGGAATAAAGGGGCACTTCTCTGGATGGAAATGTATGAATAATAATTTTTGAAATAGCCAACAATTACTGAGCACTAACTATGTGCAAGGCATTGCTCTAAGCTTGTCCCAAGCATAAACTCACTGAAGCCCTCTAAGGGAGGTACCATGAGGGTACCAATTGTACAGTTACAAAGAAATTAAGTGACTTGGCTGAGGTAACTCAGCTAGTTCTAGAACAATCATTGCTGTCTTTATAATAATTCATTTAGGTTCTATGGTAAAATCTCATTGTAATGTTTGTGACTGACACAGGTATTAAAAATTTCATGAGAATAAATTGCAGAAAGATCCTATTAGGCTGCTGGTCACAGTGTTGGCTCTGTTGGCCCTCAGTCTCCTGACAATTCTAACCTTGAGTCATCCCCCAACAATGTTGCCTCCTTTCCAAGCCCCAGCCACCACCCTTATTCAGGCCTTTACTCTGTTTGCTTGAACGCTTATAAATGGCCTCCTAACTAGTCTCCTGGCTTTCTGTTGCTTCCCTGCTCTGATTCAGTTATCACATCACTGCCAGATTAAATGAACACGGAACAGTTCTGTCCTAGCCCTAGCCAGCTCAAAGCCCACCATTATCTATGTTCAAGGCCTTCTATAGCACACCACAGACAACTTCTCCAGTGTTGCCCAAATTATGCTTTTTGACTCAATATATTTTTGTTAAGTGATGACCTTGAGCCAAAGTACTGCGGCAGGTTATGGAAATTCAAAAATGAAAGGTCATAGTCCTTGTCCTCAAGTTTTTTTTTTTGTTTTTTTTTGTTTTTTTTGCAGTAAGAAGACAGACTTGTAAACAAATGCAAAATCCTAAGTTAACTGTTCCATCATGGACTGTACAGAGACAGCAGGAGAAGAAGCACCTTATCTTCCCAGGATCATCTGAGACAGGGAACTTTGAGCTGAGAGAACAAGCCAAAATCCCAAGTGGATCAGGGGAGCGAGTTCCAGAAGGTGGGCACAGCGCACAGTGACACTGTGAAAGGAGGGGAACTAAGTCTTGTGGGAGCCTAGAGTTTGACAGGAAGTAGAGTAAGTTGAGAAAACAGGGGCCAGATAAAGGCCCTTCATGAGCGAAGTATTGTATGGATATAAATCCAACTCCGAACTACAAAATTATTTTGAAGTTGGTCTGGAAAAATAATATGTACATTGCCTCCCCCCCCCCCAAATTTTTAAGAATAATGAAGAAAGGACAAAAAACTGCTCTACTAAATATTAAAATATATTTTAGGATCACAATGGTTGGAATTGTGTGGTCCTGGTGAGAATTAGAAAGATAGATAAAGGAATAGAATAGGAAGTATAGAAGCGGGTCCAAGTATATAATACTAAACTAACAAATATAAATGTGGCATCTCGAATCAGTATCGAAATGATGTATTATTCAAAAGATATTGTTAGAACAACTACTTCATTTATTTTGGAAAAAAAGTTGGATTCCCTATCCTTCCCCATCATTCACAAAACAAATCTAGATCAGTGCTGTTCAACAGAACTTTTTGCAATGATGGAAATATTCTATATCTGCACTATTCAGTATGGTAGCCACTGGCCACATGTGATTATTGAGCACTTGAAATGGGGCTAGTACGTTGAAGAACTGAACTTTTTATTTTAATTTGGATCAAATTTACATAGCCATTATGGCTGGTGGCTGAATAGCACAGTTCTAAATGCACTAAACGTACAAATATAGAATAGAAAATAATAAAATATTAAAATAAAATATAAGTAAAAATGTAATATTATGGTAAACAAAGGTCTTCTTTGGTATCATATAAAAGCAGAAATCATAAAAGAAAAGATGCCTTTGACTGTAAAAATGTCCAACTTTGGAATATATAAAATACAATCTAATAAAATAAATTAAAAAGTAAAGTCAGACAAAATTTACTTCATAGATAATAGATAAAGGATTTATAGTTTTGATATCTGATTATAAATTAATAAATTAATTGTAAATTGATATTGTAATTTAATAAAAAATGAAGGAGTCTTAGGAAAATAAGCAGACACGAATAAGAAAATCACAAAAGATGAACTACAAATATCTAATAAATAGGAAAGAAAAACTTTAACCTCACCAATAATCACAAATTCCTCAATCAGAACAATTATGAGATAATTCATCAAACTGGTGATGCCTTAAAAATGTTGCTATAGGCATCGTTTAGGAGGGTGGGTAGGAAAGCAAGCATTTTCCTACATTGTATGTGCAAGTGTAAATTTATGCAAGTGGAAAGCAGTTTAGCAATATGGATCCAATTACACACTCTTGGGTCCAATTTCAGATATATTTACATCCTCCATGTTTATTTTACATGAAAACTCACAAATTAAGACCCCCGGATGGCCATTATTATTGTGTGTGTGTGGTATAGTGAATTTTTATTTAATTGAATCAAATATTTCTGGATGGCCAATATTTAGGCTCTATGAAAGCCATAGTCCAGGTCCCATCTCTGCGTACTTGGTGGCATTCCTTGTGGCAAAGGGGAGCCATGGGAAGGTGAGACGGTGTCCTGAGAGCTCAGGAAGTAATAATCACTGCTGTTACTTAGCAATTAGCTGTGTGCCAAGCACAGGACACACAGCGTCTCGTTTAATTCTCACCACAACCTGGTGAGAGAGATATTATTATCCCCATTTTACAGGTACAGAAACAGCCCCAGAGGAGTTCAGTGTTATCATCATGCAGCCAGAAAACCAGGATTTATACCCAGGTCTGTGATTCCAAGCTGTGCTCCTTTTGCTGGCAAGGATTCCAGAACTTCATGCAGCATTCAAGTCTCCTCAGAGAGAGCCTGTGGCCAGTACGACCCCACAAACAGAGAAGCTACAACCCTGGGCCCTCCTGATCAGGATCTGGGCCCTCACCAGCAAAGGCAGGCACACAACCCCCAGCACCACACATATCAAGTGACTTGTCGAACTCTTAGCTACTCCCTCTGTGACCTGAAGAAAACTGGTATATATGTGTGTGGGGAGGAGCTGGGTTTTAACTCATTTGAAAAGCCTAACTTGTCGAGGCTGAGATGGGGTACAGCTCGAAGAAAAGGAATCTGGGGAATTGAGTGTCCCCAGACTTTTCCATCTGCTCTTAGACATGGCCCTGCCAAGTGACGACGGATGCTGTGTGTGTGCCCAGCCCAGTCTCGGGTCATCCATCTCTGGTGTTGGGCTAGGGCCACAGGTTCTGTAGCCGGGTAGGTGGGGGTGAGCTCCCTGGGGAGGGAGGACTTGGAGGCTGCCAGCTCCCTCTTGCAGCATAGTTAGAGGGTGAGATAGTTGCATGCTCAGAAGGAAATGGGGTGGGTGAGCAAAGCCAAACACCATTTGGTCTCCATCAAGGCTCAGAAAGCAATTTGGGTCAACGCTGCCGTCAGTGTTGGGTCTGTAGCAGGGAGATAGCAGCTGGGATATTGCCGGGGTGGCTGAATCTGCCCCAAAACAGGAGTGCGGGGAACCTAGAGAAAGACGGTCTCCACTGGGCAGGGAGGGATAGAACTGGGTAGGATTCGCTGAGATGAATAGAGGGGAGCATATGGATCACTATTTTAAAACTAACAGACCTGCATCTTTCCTTGAGGAAAGGAGTATTTTGCTTTTGTGTCTGTTTTCAAAGCAGTTAGAAGAAAGTAGCTGTGTGAACTTGGACAATCACTTGCTCTGTTGAGCCTCAGCTGCAATATCTGTGGATTGGGAACTAAGTCAGAGGATGTCATGTTAAGGTCCCTTTTCGAGTTAAAGTCAAGGGTACTTAAACTTTCTCCAAGATAAGATTACCTAGGACACTTGTTAAATACATTCCCAAGTTCTGCCCCAGACCTATTGAGAGTCTCCGGGAGAAAGGCCTGGGAACCTGCACTTTATTTATGTTTTTATAGATGAGGATCCTGAAGCACAATTTATTTACTTATTTATTTTTCTCATTTTCTTGCTATATTATTGACATGCAACACTGTATAAGTTTAAGGTGTACAGCATAATGACTTGACATGCTTATATATTGCAAAATGATTATCACAATAAGTTTGGTTACTATCCATCACCTTATACAGTTACAAAAAAAAATTTTCCCTTGTGATGAGAACTTTCAGGATCTACTCTCCTAGCAACTTTCAAATATACGATACAGTGTCGTAAACTATAGTCACCATGCTGTACATGAAATCCCCAGGACTTATTTATCTTAAAACTAGAAGTTTGTACCTTCTGACTCAATTCACCCATGCCCGCCCCCGCCGCAGATACACACACACACTCTGCCTCTGGCAACTATCAATCTGTTCTCTGTTGCTGTGAGTTCCATTTTTTAAAAAAATTCCACATGTAAGTGAGATCACACAGCAGTTGTCTTTCTCTGTCTGACTTATTTCACTGGAATCTGTATTTTAATCACTACCCTGGATGAGTCCTACATCAGGAAAATTCAGAAATTGCTGTAGGGAATGGGACGTCTGTAAACTCCCTTAATCCTATTTTGGAGAAAGGAAGAGAGAAGGAAGAGAGACTGGGAGCACTGGCCTTTAAGGACTCAGTTTTCAGGGAGTAGAGCCTCTAGTCCCTGAGTCCTATCACCTCTGGTGTCCCTGGAGCTCTGAAGTTCTCCTTCAGTGAACTTGCTCACTGATCTAGGCACCCAGAAGGGGCAGCAGGAGATCAGCACAGGATTTGGGGGACACAATCCAGGCCAGGATTTAGGAAACAGGGGTTCTGTCTCATCTCTGCTCTGATCTTGACAGAGCAGTTTTTGTGGTCTTGATCCAGGGCTTAACTTCTGGGCCCCAATTTCTTCATCAGTAAAATAGAGACAATTAATAAACTCATTGATTGTTCAATAGTCAATAAATATTACTGAGGTCTGTTTGGAACTATCTTTTAGGCTTGCTGGCAGCTTCCAGTGAGATATCGATAGAAGTACTTTGAGCAGTATGAAGCTCTTTATCAGCATTTCCCAAAGTGTGCACCATAGATCTGGGCTATTAATAGTGTTCCATGAAAATAAATAGGGTCTGTATTCAGTTGAGGAAATGCTCCATTAAATCTAATTAAACAGTCTTTGATTTAGGACTTCTCTGAGTCTTTTATTGAATGTGCACTGGGATTGGCCAAGGCTGAGGCCCTGTGTGAGGGGAGCAGAGGGGTTAGTATTTAGACCTCCTCAGACTGCTTTGTTTGGTGATATCACTAATCAGTGGAGCCTGTTGTGCATGCATGTGTGTGTGTGTGTGTGTGTGTGTGTGTGAAAATATATGTAACACAAAATTTACCACTTAGTGTCATTAAGTACATTAACATTGTTGTGCAAACATCCCCACCATCCATCACCAGAATTTTTCCATTTTCCAAACTGAAACACTGTACCCATTAAATAATAACTCCCCATTCCCCTTTCCCACCCTCCCTGTCCTTGGCAACCACCATTCTACTTTTTGTCACTATGAATTTGACTGTTCTATGTACCTCATATAAGTGAAATCATACAGTATTTTTCCTTTTGTGACTGGCTTATTTCACTTAATATAATGTCCTCAAGGCTCATCCATTTGTAATGTGTTAGAATTTCATTATTTTTAAAGGCTGAATAGCAAATATTCCATTGCATGTATACATCACATTTTGTTTATCCATTCATCCATCAGTGGACACTGAGATTGCTTCCACCTTTTGGGCATTGTGAATAATGCAGCTATGAACATGGGTGTACAAACATCTTTTTGAGTCCCTGCTTTCAATTATTTTGAGTACAGACCCTGATCTAGGCACCCAGAAGGGGCAGCAGGAGATCAGCACAGGATTTGGGGGACACAATCCAGGCCAGGATTTAGGAAACAGGGGTTCTGTCTCATCTCTGCTCTGATCTTGACAGAGCAGTTTTTGTGGTCTTGATCCAGGGCTTAACTTCTGGGCCCCAATTTCTTCATCAGTAAAAT
This sequence comes from Pteropus vampyrus, assembly GCF_000151845.1. NCBI lineage: Eukaryota > Metazoa > Chordata > Mammalia > Chiroptera > Pteropodidae > Pteropus > Pteropus vampyrus. The sequence goes on along the minus strand of NW_011888825.1, from coordinate 1,156,125 downwards.
AGAGACAATTAATAAACTCATTGATTGTTCAATAGTCAATAAATATTACTGAGGTCTGTTTGGAACTATCTTTTAGGCTTGCTGGCAGCTTCCAGTGAGATATCGATAGAAGTACTTTGAGCAGTATGAAGCTCTTTATCAGCATTTCCCAAAGTGTGCACCATAGATCTGGGCTATTAATAGTGTTCCATGAAAATAAATAGGGTCTGTATTCAGTTGAGGAAATGCTCCATTAAATCTAATTAAACAGTCTTTGATTTAGGACTTCTCTGAGTCTTTTATTGAATGTGCACTGGGATTGGCCAAGGCTGAGGCCCTGTGTGAGGGGAGCGGAGGGGTTAGTATTTAGACCTCCTCAGACTGCTTTGTTTGGTGATATCACTAATCAGTGGAGCCTGTTGTGCATGCGTGTGTGTGTGTGTGTGTGTGTGTGTGTGAAAATATATGTAACACAAAATTTACCACTTAGTGTCATTAAGTACATTAACATTGTTGTGCAAACATCCCCACCATCCATCACCAGAATTTTTCCATTTTCCAAACTGAAACACTGTACCCATTAAATAATAACTCCCCATTCCCCTTTCCCACCCTCCCTGTCCTTGGCAACCACCATTCTACTTTTTGTCACTATGAATTTGACTGTTCTATGTACCTCATATAAGTGAAATCATACAGTATTTTTCCTTTTGTGACTGGCTTATTTCACTTAATATAATGTCCTCAAGGCTCATCCATTTGTAATGTGTTAGAATTTCATTATTTTTTAAGGCTGAATAGCAAATATTCCATTGCATGTATACATCACATTTTGTTTATCCATTCATCCATCAGTGGACACTGAGATTGCTTCCACCTTTTGGGCATTGTGAATAATGCAGCTATGAACATGGGTGTACAAACATCTTTTTGAGTCCCTGCTTTCAATTATTTTGAGTACAGACCTAGAAGTGGAATTGCCGAAGGATCTCTTGGGCTAGTCTTCTGTGAACACACTTTAGAGACGCTGTTCTTTATAGCTCTGAAGGAGCACTGTGAAACAAGAAAATTCCTGAATTTCCGGGGATATTCCTGCCTTAATCAATGCAGTAAAAAAACATCCTGGGTTGAGATAGAATTCGCATTTCTGTCTGGTGAGGATCTCTGTGGGCCTTCGTTTCCGCAACTGTTAATTTAGTATGATAACTAGATGACCTAATACGGTCCCCCTTCCGTGTGCCATGGCATCGGGATGGAGAGTGAAGGGTGAGGGTAGTGAGGGGGGCAGCCCGGGAAGGAGATACTAACATGCAATTAGGGAACAGTTTAATGTATTTGTCCTTCGATCTCATCATTTTAATTTTTTAAACTAGTTTCCTTTTTTGAGGGAAAACAATATTTTGTTCTTTCCTCACCTTCATGCTTCAGGATCCAAACACTGCTTGGGTAGTTCTCTCTGTCTCAGGTCAGAGTTGTCCTTTAAGTCACGGTTGTGGACTTTGCCTGCTCTTTCGGTCTCTCGCTCCTCAGTCAGCTGAACAGCTCCTGGCGAAGAGAGGGCTGTGTTTATGTCCTCTTTTATTTTCCCGTTGGAAGAGTGGCTTTCCTTTTGTTCCACCGTTAGAAACACGAAAGAAAGAGAAGTCATGTAAGTTTGTCTCTAGGCCACAAAGGACGAGCCTCAGGAGCTACCCTTTCCCGTGAGAGAAAAGTAATTTTCCACTTTTCTCTTCAAAAACAGAGGTTTTCCTCTCCCATTAGGAATCTCTGGCTGCTCCTAGAATTTTAAATATAATAACCAGGTTTATACATTAAGCAAGCTTTGCCTGGTTCCCTTAGCAACAGCTCTAATTTTTATAGCTTGCTGTAGCTCGTTCTAAAGGAACTCGCAGATTTCATGATAATAACATCTCAGTGATCCAGAAGGGAAAAAATCTTAACCTTTCAGAATGATGAAAATCTAAAATTAAGCCACAAAGCAAAACAAAACCCTTTGCGCCTCTGAAATAACCTTCACAGAGTCCCACACTGCAGACAAGAGCGTTTTTGTGAGAGAAGTCTTTAGACCCCAAAATTCTACTTATTCTTTTTAACACATTCTTCTCAACAGTGGGTAAAAAACAGGGAGGGAGCTGCTACAGACAGACATGTTAGCAGCAATGTTAAACCATCTGGTAGCCTGAGGACAAAGGGGACAGAAAACTTTTAAAAAGCATAGTTCTGTGCTGTGACATTTTTGATGGAATCCAATCAAAATGGCTAAACTAAACAAAGTGTTGGATTTTTTCAAGATAAGCCTCAGTTATCTGGAAAACTCATTTGTTTAGGAATAATTCACTGTCAGCAGGGCTGCATAATTGAAGCATCACTGTGTTTTGAATAAATAGCCCTAGCAAGGCATTCAAAGATTTAAAATCTATGATAAGAAGAATTGCTAGTGGTGTGTACAGGGTAGAGGACTGGGTGAGGTCTTGGCTAAGACTGAACTTCTAAATTTTATGAAAAATTTGATGGTTCTAAGTAGGAAAAATATTTTAAATCCATAAGCAGTCTTCTCGATTGGGTAGAGGCTGGGATGTGAGCCTGAGGACAACTTGCTACTATAAAGGGGAAAATGCTTTAATGGGCCTTTGACTCGTAAAGGTAAACATGTTGCCTTGTTACACAATGGGGAGGTTCACTTCTCCGCATGATGATGTAAATGAGTGGCTTCCCCGTGGGTGGAGCTGCACCATGTTCTTGTCTAAAATTACGGTTTCTTCTGGGGAGATGCGTGATGTGGTCTTGTCCAAGACTGGGAACAGTTATCGGAAGGTTCCGGAAAGGTGCCTGGAACTGCATCTTCACTGCAGGCTGACAGAGCTCCGCTAAGGGCAGCCTGACAGGCATGATCTGAGGCAACGTGGACTCTCCCACTGACATCCTCTGCCAGGTAATTCTAGAACAACGGTGCAACCTAGACTTTAGGAAGTGTGCTGAGAATAGTGTTTTGATGAGCTTAGGATCAAGGGGCACAACCACGTTCTTCTAGGTCTCAGTGGGGTTTCCCTGAAAGAATGCATATTCCCAAGATCATCTTGGGGCACAAAATAGGAACTTGGAAGGAGACTTAGGTGCCCCGAGGGGAAAATTGCTTCTTGTTCTCAGAGTCCTGAGGATCTAAAATCTTGGACTTGAGAAGGGAGGGGTTCTCCAGGATAGCTCCATTGTGAGAGGTTAAGTGGAATTCTGCAGTGGGGGACACATCGAGGGCCACAGAAAGACTCTAGAAAGAGAAAGGCTGCTGGATAAAATGCTGACACCCAGTCAAATTTGAATTGCAGATAAACAACAGACATTTTAGCACAAGTATATCCCAAGTATTGTTTGGTTCCCTAATATTGCACAGAACATATTTACACTAAAAAGTTAAGTTGTTTTTTGTCTGAAATTCAAATTTAGCTGGGTGTCATGTATTTTTATTTCCTCAGTCTGGCAACCCTAAGAAGGGAACTTCTAAGAAGACCCTCCATACTATTCTTTCTCTTACCTCCAAGTTTTCAGTATTAAATATTAAATAAGCTTGGCTCAGCCTTGCTGGAGTGCTTGAGGAAGGGGTCTGTGCCATGCTTGGGGTGAAGTCGTCCTGATGGGAGGGGTAGCCATTGCCAGAAGTGTCAGGGTCAAGACTGAGGAGGAACTTTGGGGAGAAGAGGATGTTGGAGTGGCCCAGAATCACAAGGCTAATTGGAATGGAAGTGCAGGTCAGGGCAGATTTGTGGCTCTTGTGAGTATTTCTTCTGGAGTCCTAGAGACCTTGAAAAAGGGAGACTGGTAAAAGTGTGCAGTCAGGGAAGCTGGGGCCCTGAGCTATTATGATCTGGACATTAAATGGCAGCATAACCTTTTAATAAGCTGATGAGTCTCAGATACTTGAGTTACAAGTCCAACTTGAGGCATCAGGTTTAGGGACTGTGATATTGGGATTCAAAGTAAGAAATATATATTTGGTCTTCAATCTCATTTCTGGCACAGAGCTCCTAAAAGCCTTGAAATATCCTAAGTGAGGAGAGTCATCAAAGTGTCTTTTATTATGTTAACGAGATGACTAACGGAATATACCTTCAGGTGGGCTGGTTACCAGGAGAATCGATCCTGTGATTAGAGGGTTGGAACTTTCAGTCTCACCCTCTGACCTCTGGAGAAGGGAGAGGGGCTAGAGGTCAGCAGCCTGTAGCCAACGATTTAATCAGTCATGACTAAGTAATGAAGGTCCATAAAAACCCAAAAAGAGGAGTTTGGAGATTGTCCAGGTTGGCAAATAGGTGGAGATTCGGGGAGAGTGGCAAGCTCAGAGAGAACATGGAAGCTCAGTGCTCTTTCCTCATACCTTACCCTATGCATCTCTTCCATTGGGCTATTCTCGAGTTATACTTTTTATAATAAACCAGTAATCTAGTAAGTACAATGTTTCTCTGAGTTCTGTGAGCCACTGTAGCAAATTAATCAAACCCCAAAACGGCGTCATTGGAACCTCCAATTTGTAATTGGTGGCTCAGAAGCACAGAGGTGATAACCTGGGCTTGCAACTGGTGTCTGAAGTTGGGGGGAGGGGACTGGTCGTGTAGGACTGAGCCCTTAACCTGTGCGATCTGACATGATCTGACACTCCAAGTAGATGGTGTCAGAATTAAATTGAATTGTAGGACACCCAACTGGTGTCAGAGAATTGCTGGGTGGTGTGGTGAACCTCCCTCCACACACATATACCCATGTTGAATTTGGGTACAGAACACTTATAGAGACATTTCCACAGAAGGGCATCCTTTAACCTCCAAGTTATGATATAGATTATTAGCGTGCCACTTTTCCTGTTGTCTTTATTTCAGCTGAGAACATAGTATGTTAGGTCCCCATATACTCAAAGAAAGGCTCCAGACTATCTATACGAACTCACTGAAGTGATCCAAAAACCCTATCTGAGGAACTCTCAGCACCAGCCACTGAAGGCTGTGCCAGGGGAGCTGAGGTATCCACAAGGAGATTGGAAAGGTAGGATTTCCCCAAAGTCATCAACATGGGGTGCAAAGGACAGGAGGATGTATCTTTCCCTCCCTCAGGCCAAGTGAACAAACCTTCAAGTGCTTGTGTCCCTTGGAGTGTCCTCACACTGAAGCCTGCCACACCTAGAAAATGAAGGCGGAGTAGGTCTGGCAGCTGCCTGGGACCAGGATGCACTTGCATTGTGTGACAGGATATGGATGGTGGACTTTCCCACGGGCCCTGTGCACCCATAGAAGGTGGCCAGGCTTAAATTCTCTTGAAGAGGGACTCCGTGATGAACCTAAAAAGAATTATGTTGAGTGAAAGAAGCCCCACAAGCAAGAATACTTACCGTTTGATGCCATTTACATGAAATTTCAGAGAATTTATCTGTAGTGTAAAGTTATCTATAGTACCAAAAAGCAGAGCAGTGTTGCCTAGGGGTGGGGGAGGGACAGGAGAGAGGAATCACTAAGGGCCATGAGGAAACTCTTGGGAGTGATGGAATGTTCATTATCTTGATTCTGGTTCATTGGGCCCCTTCAAAAGTCAATGTTTGTCAAGCAGTCCACTTTAAATGTGTATAGGTTATTGCATGCCAACTATAGCTTGGTAAAGCTTTTTAACCAAAGCAGAATTTCATGTAAGAGGGCCTAGTACTGGGAGCCAGGTTATCCCAGCAGAAAGAGATTGGATGCAGAAGCTAGTGGGGAAAAGGGCTCTGTCCTAAGTGGTTAGCCAAGTAGTACATTAGCTGAGCCAGGAAGTGGTGCTGTGGGACGACCCAGTGGGAGATTCCGGGGAAATCATAAACAAGGCCTTTGTCACAAAAAGCCTGCATTTGACCACCTGCCACACCCAGAGAACACGAAAGCCAAGTAAGACTTTTCCTTCCTCTTATCCCCCTTACTACCCTCAACCCTAATTCTGCAAGAGCCTGAGGCAGTAAGGGGAGTAGGGGAGATATGGAAGAGGCAAATCAGGAGGAAGCCACCCATGACCCGCTTCGCCATTGCAAATTTCCAAACCAGGGGCAGGAGAGAAGTTTTCAAATGGTTGAGAGATTGAAGTTTTTGAGACAAGACTTGATTTCAGTTTTTAAATCTCAAATTATGAAATTGTTTGTTAATTCCCGAAACACTGTGGTATGGAGGGGGTGGAAATTAAGCTGTTAATTGCTTTGTATATCAATGAGGCGGGCTCGCTTGACAACCAGTTCTGTTTTATTGTACAGAGTCTATATATTTTGTCTGTTTGACCTACTGAGGACCAAATGATCTGTTGAGTATTTTTAATTACTTTCATGGGAAATGAGGAAAAAGCATACGCAGGGATCTTGCCAGCTAAAGGAGTTTTGAAAGAAAACAACAAAGATATTTTTGGAGGCGATACAATGAAGTGGTTAAAAGTACAGACTCTGAAGCCAGACCGTCTGGATTTGAATCCTGGTTGTATGACCTCAGATGAGAGTATCCACAATCTCTGGGTACCTCGATTCCCTCATTTGTGAAATGGGGATGATGATAGTAGCTCAGGCTAAGTTGTACTGCAATAACAAATAGCTCCAAAATCTCGATGGCTTACAACAAAGGTTTATTTCTTGCTCATATCACATGTCCATTACTGGCTGGCTTTGGCTCTTCTCCCTGAGACCAGATGTAAGGAGCAGCCCTTGTCTGGAACATCATGGGTGTTAGGGCAGCAGGAAAAGAGTGGTTGATTGTAGATCCACGCAATGGTTCTTAAGGCTTGTTCTTAAAAATGACATGGTCACTTCTGTTTACATTCCTTGCCTAAGCTTGATGTCAACATGGTGGAGGAGATATAATTCTCCCATAAGGAGGGGCAGAGAATATTTGGGACAATAATACACTCTACTGCACTACCTGCCTATGTAAAGTACTTAAAATAATTCTTGATAAGGCCTTGTAAGTGCTACATAAGGACTTATTAATATTTCCTTTTCCTCTTAAATTTGTTGGTAGTTTTCTTAAGGAGGCCAGCTGCTCTCAGACCCTGATTTAAGAACAGTCCCGATATCAACTGCCCAAATCAGCGAGAACCACCAAAACACCAAAGAGGAACCCTAAGAGATTCCTGGAACATGGACCCCAAAGCCTGATTTGCGGTCTAATTGACACATTCTCATGGAAAGGAATAAAGAAAGCTGTGTTTTACTGGGCCTTTCTCTGAAATTCTCTCCCTGAAAGATAAGCGTCCAGGTACTGGGTGATCATTTCTCAGCTATTTCGGGATGACTGGGATGCTGTAATGTTATTCTTGTCTCAAAACAGACTGCAATAGCTCCTCTTCTGTCAAGTGCTGAGACCACGGAGGGAGGGAGGCTGGGCTCCGGGCCAGCCATGCTGTTTCCTTTTAGTGCTGGGATCAGCATTGTCTGGGCCCAGACACTGGTCGACAATTTTCCGTAAAGCGCCATGGGGACCCAGACTGCTGCATCGAGCAGACACAGAAGGTCTTCCTGGTATGTATTTGATTTGGGGTTTTCAACTGGGCAATCACAGTCTGGAGCTGGAGGCTGTCACGGAATCATGGGTGTGGGGAGATGTGATTTTTCACTGTCCTTGAGCCTTGAGGCCAGTGCAACCACTGGACAGGGGTCATTCTTGGGCCTCTTTTTGGCCCTCAGAGCACTTGAAAGTCCTCTCATCCAGAGGATGCTAGAGATCAAAACTATTACAAGTCGGGAACTGAAGCATACAAACTACAGAAGGAAAGAGAAATTGTGATCGCATTTCAGTTTTTTTTATTAGGACAGCTTTAACCTCATCTTCTTCCTTCTGATGGCTTTACAAACCATGCCAGCATGAACCATATAGCTACTCTCTCTCTTACCGCTTTTTTCCTTATCAGATCAAAATGACAAATATTTATAGATTATTTTCTGACTAGTAAAACAGGTATTAACCAAGGGCTTTAGATCATACAGACAAAGTTTGAATCCTAGTCCTGTTGTTCACAAATATAAGTAAGTTCACAAGTATCTGTACTGCAGGGTCAAACGTGATTAGGCTGCAGCAAAGCTTGTGAGGTAGGCAGATGATGAGGTCTTCCTGCAGGAAGTGGCATTTGAGCTGGACTTTGAAGGATGACATTCCCCCAAAAGATTTATTTTAAGTCTTAATCCCCAATCCCTGTGAATATGACCTTATTTGGAAAAGGGGTCTTTGCAGATGTGATCAAGTTAAGATGCGAGGTCACACAGAATTAGGGTGGGCCCCATTCAGTGGCTAGTATCCTTATAAAAGAAAAATTTGAACACAGACACAGATACGGAGGAAACACCATGCGACAACAGAGGCAGAGATTAGAGTGATGTGTCCACAAGCCAAGGAATGCCAATGATTACTGGCAGCCACCAGAAGCTAGGAAGAAGCAAGGAAGCATCCTCCTTTAGAGTCTTCAGAGGAAGTGTAGCCCTGCCGACACCCTGATTTCAGACATATAGCCTGCAGAACCTTGAGAGAATAAATCTGTCAGTTTAAGCCACCCAGTTTGTGGTAATTTATTATGACAGCCCTAGGAAACCAGTATAAATGGGTAAGACTTTGGAGATGGAAAAAAGAACTATGTATAGAAAGAGCTGTGAGTGAATGTAACAACTTTTGAAAGCATACAGTGTCCTTGGGGAATATAGCATTTTGATGTGGCAGGAGCAAAGGAGGTGGAGAAGAAGGAGCCAAGTGTAGTGGAAGATGATGGAAAAATAGGCTGAGGCCTAGAGTGCCAGGCTAAGGAGTTTGGCCTTTGGCTTGTATGAGATGGTAAGTCATTAGCATTTCTGATTAGAGTCCAAAATGTGCTTGAGATAAATTATTTTCATTAATCAGGAGTAAGAAATTGCCTTTCTAGTATGGCTTGGGTTTCTTCTCATCCTTCTCACTGGTTTTGGCCCCCGTAATGTTTGACGGTGCTGGGCTTAGTGCCATAGGATGAGGACTCAAAGGTAGAGACAGAGTTTAATTTGTCTTTGCATCCTCAGCACATAGGGTAGGTAACATGTTGTATTAAGACTTTAGCTATAAGTAACATAAACAATTTTGCTTAAGCGACCAGGGAATTCATTGGCTCACAAGGGGTAGAGGGGAAATGAGAGGGTGTATTAGTTTCCTAGGGCTGCTGTGATATCGTGATTTAAAATAAGAAATATATATTTGGTTTTTGTCCCAGTTCCTGGCACAGAGCTCCTAAAACCCTTGGAATTTCCTGAGCGATGAGAGCCATAAAAGGTGTCTTGTTACATTAATGAGGTGACTTTTGGAAAGCCCCTAGGTCACTTAGAGATGGGGACTGGTTGCCAGGGGAACCGATTAGTGATTAGAGCGTTGCAACTTTCAGTCCCAACCCTCACTCCCCACTTCCAAGGAGGCTAGAGATTGAGTTCGATCACCCATGGCTGATGATTTAATCAATTGTGACTACTTAACGGAGCCTCCCTAAAAGCCCAAAGGCCCTGGTTCCTAGAACTTCCCAGTTAGTGAACTTGTGGAGGTGCAGGGAGAGTGGCGTGCCTGGAAAGAGCGTGGAAGTTCTGTGCCCTTTCCCTAGCTGTTCTGAGTGATGTCCTTTTACAATAAGTCAGGAATCTAGTAAGTAAAATGTTTCTCTGAGTTCTACTGTAGCAAATTAATTGAATCTGAGGAGGGGGTCATTAGAACCTCCAATCTATAGCTGGTCGATCAGAAGCACAGGTGGCAACCTGGGCTTGCTATTGACATCTAAAGTGGGGGGAGGGGCGATCTTGTAAGACTGAGCCCTTAACCCATGGGGTCTGATGCTATATCCAGGTTGATAGTGTCAGAATTGAATTGAATTGTAGGACACCTTGCTGGTGTTAAAGAATCGCTTGGTTTGGGGAAAAGCCCACAGATCATGGCGTCAGAAGTGTGAGTTTTGTTAGTGTGAGAGTAAAGGAGAAACATAGGAGTAGTGTAAGTTTCTTTCTCAGTTGCCCGAATAGATTACCACAAAGTGGGTAGCATAAAATAATAGAAACTTATTCTCTATCAGTTCTGGAGGCTAGAAGTCTAAAGTCAAGGTGTCAGCAACATTAGTTCTTTCTGGAGGCTCTCTTTCTCTCTCTGGAGGCTCTAGGGGAGATTCTGTTCCGTGCCTTTCTCAGCTTCTGGTGTGGCTGGCAATCCTTGGCATTCCTTGGCTTGTAGACACATCACTCCAATGCCCACCTCCATTATCACATGGCATTCTCCTTATGTGTCTGTGTCTATGTCCCTTCTCTTCCTATAAGGACTGGTGTCTTTTTATAAGGACACCCATCTTAACTTTACTACATCTGCAAATACCTTATGTCCAAATACAGTCACATTCATAGGTACCAGGGGTTAGGACTTCAACACATCTTTTTGGAGGACACAACTCAACCCACAACAGAGGGATAGATGGCTTCAGGTATGGCTGGCTTCAGGGTCTCAAGTCTCGTTACTATCATCAGGGCTCTGTCTCATTACTATTCACAGAGGCTCTCTGTCTGATGGCTGCTAGCAGCCCAAGGATGTAAGTGTATGGTGATGGTACGTGGGGGTTGGGCAGGGAAGTGGAGGTAAACACCTTTTGTGTTTCATGCTCATGAATGCCAAGAGGAATAGTGAGCCAGAAAAGATGAGAGCAAGACGTGATTGGTGAGGAAGGGCAAATCAGAAACAAATTAAAGATAGTCTGGATAAGGAGCAGGGATGGGGTTGGGGGACGGGGTGGCAGTGCCAGTAGAGTGGAGCTCTCCTGGGCCCTGGGCACCTTGTTACCTGTTTGGGACAGTTCTCTTTAAAGGATCCAGTACAGAGCAGATATCCAACACTAAGCTTGAGAAAAAGCAGTCCTTTTATGTAGAGCTTGGTATCTCCTTCCAGGACAGATAAGGTGGAATATGTTGTTTGCCTATCCAACTTACAGTCCCCATTCTTTTGATAATAGCACCATTATTTTCTTTTAGGATAATCCCCACCACCACCACCTCCAGCTCCAACTCCTGGGGGCTTCTAAAAACCTAGGACTGGGCCATCGGGACACTTCATCCTCTTGGCCACAGCGATCAGCTCAGGGAAATGTCTCCTGTGTGTCTAGAGAGTCCTAATTCCTACACTTCTTCTAGAACTACTGGGAAAGAGAAGTGCTCTTTTCAGCAGGGGTTGCTAAACTGGTAGGGTATAAGTGTGAGGCTGCCAGGGACCATCTGTGCCACCGCCTGGGAGAGTTGCTTCTGAAAGAAACCAAGGCAGAAGAAAACAGAGCTGAAAAATGGTGAGAGAGAACCTGAGGCTTGGTGACATGGTTCGAGCAAATGTACCTAGCCAAATCAGATTGAGGAAAATGAACCATAGTTTATAAAAACGCATGGATATAGTATTATTGCTGTTGACTTATGATAACAAAGAAGTGAGACTAGGCCCCATTCATCCATTTATTCACCAGTTTGTCTGACCAATCTTTGATAATGAGTTTAAAATAAGTAAATAAGACGTGAACATAGGCCTCAAGGACTCTCTGGTCTCTGAGGAATGTTAAAATCGTGTTTCCAAATTATATTAGAAAGGTAGAAAGGGGTAAATTTTATGACAGGCCCAGACAGAATGCTTTGGAAATTCAGAAGAGAGATTATTTCCACTAGGGAGACTGACATTCTTGGATATCTTAGGAAGGCAAGTAGGAGGCGGACATACATAGAGGAGATGAAGGGCATTCCAGGAGGAGGAACTGCATGATCAAAATCCTGGGGTATCAAGAGGATAGCCCAAAAGTTGAATTTGGCTGGAATATAAGAAATATGAGGGAAGAATAGGAGAACTTGGAAAGTTAAGTTCAGAGACAGATCTTGGAAGGCCAATGGGGGTAGGCTAAACAGAGTAGGTCGTATTCTATTCACAATGACTTTTTGTAAAGCAGGAGCCCCACACAGTTTCTTCATGGAACAAACTAAGCCATGTAGAGCATGGACGGTATGGCAGGAGACTGAATGTGGGGATCAGTTTTCCAGGTAAGAAGTTACAAGCTCCTGAGTACAGTAACGTTCTTGTTATTTACTGCTACATTAACAAATGACCCCCAAAACTTAATGGCTTAAAAGGACAACAATTTTATTATCTCTTACAGTTGTGTAGCTCAAGAATTGGGGCTCAGTTCGAGTTGTGTAGATCAGCCCAGGGCTTAGCTGAATGATTCTTCTGTTCCACACAACACCCAACAGAAGTCGCTCAGTGCTATTCAGCCGGTAGGCTGAATCGGTCAGGAGAGTCCAAGATGGCTTCACTCTTATGTCTGGCTCCTTGGCAAAAGTGTCTGGAAGGAGGGGCTCGGTTGGGCACTTCTCCCTCTCCATGCCTGTTCAGCAGCCCAGGACTGAGAGTTCAAGAGACAGGATGTAGAAATTGCTAGCCTCTTAAATCCTCAGCCTAGAGACTGGCATAACATCACTTCTACCATATTCTATTGGTTCAAGTAGTCACAGAGCCCACCTAGATTCCAGGTTTGGGGACATACACCCCACGTCTCAGTGGGAGCATTGTCAAAAAAAATTGTGGCCATTTTTAATACACCACAGGTAATAACACTGGGAATGAGAGGGTGATAGATTGAAGAGAAAATATAAAGAGAGATGTCACAGGACTTGATAACTGCTTAGATTCATTCGTTAATGAAATATTTATTGAGCATCTACGATGAGTCAGGCAATGTTACAGACACTGAAGACACGGCAGTAAACAAAACAGATCAAAATCTCTGCCCCTGTGGAGCACGTATGCTAGTGGATTGGAGAGTAAAAGGAGGCACCAAGGTTTCCAGCGTGTGTATCTGGCATGGCATGCTGGTGCCATTATCAGATGTAGGGAGCCCAGGAGGCCAATGTGAATTCAGGTTTGATAGCATAACCGAGAAATTAAGTGCTCAATTCTCCCAGCACTTCAGCTGTAATCATAACCACAGTAACAGCCCTCTGACTCCAAGCTGTTGAGGAAATCCAGGATTTCTCTTCCAACCACAGGCAATGCCTGCAAGATTACAAAGAGAAAGACAGGCATTTTAACAGCCTTGTAGATTTCCTGCCTTCTTTACGCAGGAAAAGCATGTGGAATCATGCAAATCCACAGTTCACTGCCAAGTATACTCTAGTAACAAGGAGGACTCTAGTCTTATACACACTCTGACACACTCCACTTACTTCCCACATGAGTTTTTATTTGCGAACCTCTCCACTGACCCCTATTTTAAAGAACAGAATTTCTGGCTTTAGGAACCTATTTTGGAGCCTTTGGAGACTCAGATTGGTTTTATTTCAAAATAGACTCAAATGCCCATAAAAAAAGAAAAAGCAAATTGAAGAGTTATATGTATTAACTTTTGTGGAAAAAAAATTTTGTAGTGCACAGCAGAAGGTGTGGAAGGATATTATATCAAGCAGGATAGGTGAGGTTATATCCCAGTGGTAAATGGCTGCATAAATCTCAGTGTATGCCACAATAAAGGTTTATTTGTCATATACATTAGTATATCCTGGGCTGGTTGTGGCTTTGTTGTCTTCACTCCATGATCCAACTTTCTGGAGCATTGTGACAGTGAGAAAAGAGAGCCATGTGCTGGCTCTCAATGAGTCTCCTCAAAAATGACTCTAGCCACTTCTGCTTATAGTTTTTTGGTCAAGCTAGTCACACAGCTAAGCCTGAGAGTATATTCTGTCCTCAGAGCAGCATAGTGACAATGTCTGAGCAGTAATGCATACATTACCACGGAATCTACTGAAGCATCTCTAGTGACTACATCTGAAGTGGGGCAAGGGGGAGGTAGTGGGTGAAGGAGATTTCACCTCTCAACTTTCTGCACTCCTATATTATTTTAATGTTTTTCACAAAAAATGCGCTCTTTTAAAACTAAAAATACCTTTTAAATATTATTTATTTTTAACTTTTTATTATGGAAAATTCAAATATAAGCGAAAGAGAGAATAGTTTAATGCCCCACCCTCCCCACAACCTATCTGTCACTCAGCTTCCAACAGTTTTTAACTCACAGACAATCCTGTTTCAACCATAACTCTACCCACTCCTGCCAGATTATTTTAGATAAGTCCCAAAATCATATTATTTTGTCTTAACTATATCAGTATGTATCTCTAGATAGGGGTTCTTTTAAAAAATAACCACGATGTCATTGTCAAAACCAAAAAAAAAAAAAAAATTCCTTAATATTATCAACTATCCAGTGTCCTAATTTCACAATTGTTACATATGTATATATACATATCTGTATCTATATTTATATATAAATGTATATTTTAACAGTTTGTTTGAATCAAGTTCCAAATAAGGTCCTTACGTATGTTTGCTGATAAGTGTTTTGTCTCTTGATCTTGATCTACAGGTCTCTCTTCCATCTCTCTTTCTACTTCTTTTTTTAATTTCCTTGCAATTTATTCTTGAGGAGATTGGCTTGTTCATCCTATAGAATTTCCCACAGTCTGAATTTTTTAAATTGCTTTCTTGTGATGATGTTTAACATGTTCTCCATCCTTTGTATTTCTGGTAAATTGGTAGTGAGATCTACAAGCTCTATTAGATATAGGTTTGATTTTTTGGGGGGGGAGGGGGTCACGGATAAAGGTTGGATTATACACTTCCACCAGGAGACACATGTCAAGTTGGTTTTCTTTTTGTGACGTTAGCATCCATTGATAATTATTATCTAGATTCAGTATTTTCAGGGGTTATAAAATCATGACACCCAAATACTCTCATTCTTTTGTCATTTATTAACTGCAATACTTCTATAAAGAGAAAACTTCTCCCTTATCAATTATTTGGCTATTGTGAGTTGCAATTCATATAGGAAGTCAAGGTAAATGTTTGTTTTATTTTTTACATCTATTTACCTGTTTTTAAAATCATGAGATTGTTCTCTTGTTAATTTGCATAGTTAATCAATAAATTCCCTTTTTTGTTCTAATCATTATGAACTCATGTTTTTAAATATATTTAACATGTTTCAATTCATTGTTATTATTATTAATATGATACTTACATTGTGCCTCCCATCTTAGGTCAGAAGGAGCCTCTTCAAGTTAGTTCCTGAGTCCTTCTATCACAACTTAGTAGTTTTTGATATTTTGTTTCCTTGCTTTCTGTCTTAACAAGATGTTCCAAGCTCATTTTGTATATTTCTTGCCTCAGACCTAGACTCAGCCATTTCTCCAAGGAGCCCTGGTTTCATTAGCGGGAAATAGTATTTGTAGACCACAATTTTTTTCTTTTTCTTTTTTCTTTTTTCTTTTCTTTTTTTTTTAATCACTTTTTTATTTTTTTATTTTTTTATTGCCTGGTATTCCTAGCAGGTCTCCCATCCAAGTATTAACCAGGCCCAACCCTGCTTAGCTTCCGAAATCAGATGAGATCGGGTGTGCTCAAGGTGGCATGCCTGTAGACACAATTTTATTCTTTCTTCTTCTTTTTTTTTTTTTGGACAGTCTTTTGTTGTGTGTGTGTGAGTGTGTGTGTGTGTGTGTGTGTGTGTGTGTGTGTGTTTGTGTGTTTTGTCCTTAGGGTATATCCCACTAGGAATGTACCCTCAAGTTTCTATGCTTTAAAGTTGCTTAGAATAGTTTTCCCCTGTGTGGTTATACCTCAAATTGGATAAAGTGTTAGGTTTATTTTTTATTTTTTTCATTTACTTCAGATTTTTAGTGATGATCTTTTTTAAAAAACTTTAATTTTGTATAGTTTATAAAATATTTATATGGTTCCAAATTTACATCTGCAAAACAAAGTATATTCTGAGGAGAAGTTCAACTTCTATCCTTGCCTCTCTACCCTATTCCTTCTCTCTCCCTATAGATACTTTAAAAATATATATATGGCTTACCTTTGTGAAAAAGAATACATCTTTTCTTACATTCTGTACATACATTTCTTCACCTCATTTTTTTCATTGGAGATGACTCCAAAGCAGAACTTCCCTTAGAACTTGGCAAAAGGGCTTCTTACCCCGGGTCCTTGCTCTGGATCTCATGCTTTAGAGGGCTTCACATATCACAAGCACAACAATACACTTATTAAAGAACCCACGAGTGCCTTGAACACTAGGTCGCCAGCGCAAAACACTAGCACAGTGGGATGTGGGGCCTTGAACACTGTCTCTCATAACTAACACCATTCCGGCCCCAGGGAAATAGTTCTCCTTGTCTCTTGCCCTATGGCCTTGAAATAAGGGTGACTGTGTCTAATGTCATGAATGTGTGTGGGCTGTGCTGCTGCCAGCATTGGAGATGGACACAGCTTTGAGGTATGGAGAAGGTTTGAGCAAGGAAAGCGCTCATGTTAGAGCAAAGACCAATAAACTACCATGTCAAATCCTTCCTCCCAGCATAAATGCAATAGATTCCTGCATAATGAGATATAGTTCCCCAGGAATACAGACAGTGCCTGTTTCTTTACTACTCTGCCAAAAGTGTGTTGTAAAACTTTTGGGTTTCGGCCAATCTGATAGGTTAGAAATAGTATCTGTGTAGTTTTAATTTTTATTGTTCTTATCACAAGTGCATTTGAGCATTTTCCCATATGATTAAGGACCATTTTCATTTCTTTTTCTGTGAATTATCTATTTCTATCTCCAGCCTATTTTTCTATGGTGCTACTAGTTATTTTCTTCTCTATTTTTAGAAGCTCCTCTCATAATGGGGATGTGAACCTTTTGTCTGTGAACATCTGCAATTCTTCTCTGTACTAGACTCTGGATTAGATTTGGGGAGTTCAACAAAATGCAAGGCATCCTCTATGTTACAAAGGAGTTTTAAAAATTAAATAACAAGAGATATAAGTAATTTTATGAAAAAATAAGAAAATATGTCAAAGGACTACAGAATTAATCACCAAATATTATGACCCCAGAAGTTCAGAGAAATAGAGTGATCAGGCTCTGTTTCTCAAAGGGCCTTATCTAAAGTGTAGTTGGATCTAAACTGGGTCTTCAGGAACGAATTGGAAGCATATGAGAGAAAGTTGGAAGATGGTAATCCAACTTCTAGTGGGGAGAGTCTTGAAAGCCAGGTCAGGGTGTGGTCTTCGTGTGTAGGCTTTAAGAGAAGGAGAATGACATGTGCTATGATATCAAATGAGAGAACATGGGACATTGCCCCAGAGGCCAGAGAACATTACAACATCAACTCCAAAACTTCCCCTCAACAACAAGATGGAGTGAGCCACACACCCTCCTCCACATACCCCAACACCGAAGGAGGGAGGGATGGCGAGAGAGAGCGAGAGCGAGAGCGAGAGCGAGAGCGAGAGGGAGGGAGGGAGAGAGAAAGAGAGAGGGAGAGAAGCAGCAGGAGCTGGTGGGGGAAGAGGGGGCGAGTTCTCTGAGAAACAGCGCTATCTAGAAGGCGAATTTAAATAATCAGTTGAGACAAAGGTTTTCATTGGATTAGCTACCTAGTTCATCCCACCCCCATCACATGTGAGCAGAGTGGGCAGGGGACTGAGGAAGAAGGCCTGATCAGTTATAGACATTATAAAACATTTACATTTTCTCCACACAACTCAGTTGTAGTTGAGCTAAAATTTCCAACCCAGCTATATAATAATACCCATCTCATAGGGCTGTTGGAAGGATGACATGAGAAAATGCATATAAGGTGCTTAGCACATAAGTACTAAAACAGTGTTAGCTATCATTACTAGGGGATCATAAAATAGTTGCTGAGGGAGTGAATGAATAGCTGAATCAAAGGATGAATAACTGACTAATTGGCAACTTTCCGTGGCAGTAACAATAAATGCTATGAGGGTCAGACAAGCCAGTGCCCTATGCTCTCCTGCTGAAAACCATGAGCATCTCCTGCCTGAACCTACACTTGCCCCAGCAAAATCCAGTGCTGGTCTGGCACACAGATCCCTTGGCTGTGTTTCTTCGACAATTATAGCTGAGGAATTCAGCTTATTTTGGGCGAAATCCCTGGAAGTCCAAGTTCAGATCTCAGTCTGGGCAATGCAGCCACATTTTCCAATGAGTAACTCTCTCCAATATAGCTCCTGGCAAACGACCCTATCAGTCACTGAGAGAATGTGCCGTCATGCTAGGTAAATAGTAAGTAAGCCCACTGTGTGGGGCTTGACTCATCTGTCAGAGAAGGAATATTTTGAAACCTTGACCTCATTTGCAAATATGTGTTTGCACATACCTCTTGTCAGATGCAAATTTTCCGTTCCCAGTATAGCTCTTCCAGAGTTTCCCCCAAATGAAAGACATGGCTATGAGGAAAGATAGAGAAACTTTTAATAGGTCTTGACTCCAGGTATGTTCCAGGGAAGCTCATCTGTCTCTAGGCCATCTTCCTGTTGACTAAGGAACCAGGGCTATGGAAACGGAGGAGCCAAGTACCAGAATGATCACAGTCGTCATTTACTCAGGAGCTACTTGTGTGCCAGGCACTTTATGTACAGTGGCTCCTGAACCCAGGTGGTGACCCTGACACATAGGAAGGAAATGGAGACCAGATAGGTTAAGTGACTGGTCCTAGGTCAAGTCGCTACCTAACTGGGATTTGAACTCAGGCTGCTGCCTATCTAAAAAACATCTCTTTATCCATTGCACTAGATATTATCTGGATATTACCTGCTTATAACATGAGCCAAGAGACTCTGACCATCTAATTGGGGATCAGGCATTGTGGGGAAGAGAAGGTAACTAGAGGTTTCTGTGATTTGTGAATAGACACTTTGGGGAAGAATGGGCATCCTTCTATTTAAATCTCCCTCTGGCTTCTAGATCTGCTTCCCCATCATCTTGACATCCTTTGCTTTCCTCTCTGCACTTCTGTCCGAGCTGAGCACAAGCTCCATTTCAATGAGTTTTTCCCCATCCCCTCTCCAACTCCTCACCTAAACACAACAGCATTTTCTGAATTATAGCAACTCTTCCTGAGATGCTCCATCTTATTTTTCTCCACAAACAGTAGGAGCTCTGCATGAAGTAGGTGCACCACAAAATTGCCGTGGCTGACAATGATGACACACAGAGAACCCTGGATGGAGAGTGGACAGGTGACTTAGGTCTGAGTCCAAGCTCTGCACTGATTTGCCGTGTGCTCCTGGGCAAGTCTCTGATTCAGAACCTCATCTGTGAATTGATGACTAGGTGGCTTCTATAGTCTCTTCTCTCTGTAGGGGTCTATAAGGCAGATGCAGAGTTTGGACTCCTTTGAGAAAGCTGGGCTCCTGGACAGGGCCTCTCCCCCTTGCCAGCCAACTTTCATATACCTGGTATAAAAAGTAGTGTTATCAGTGGACTCATGACCATCAATGTTTTCAATAAAAGGAAACGGGGAAATCTCCTTTTGTGAGCACATCTAAGAGCAGAGTAAGAATCACCATTTCCTTATGTGCCCAAAGCACAGCACAACTAACTAGTAAACTTGAGGTTAAAATTTGGGGAACGAGAACCTTTAAAACTTTACTTGAGCTCCCCAATGGTATTTTTCACACCGGAGAGCTTTAGTGAGGCTCCCTGACACAGTGAAGCCAGCTGTCCCTTCAATGGCCCTCCAGCTACCTTTGGCCAGACTCCTTTCAAGAAAAAAATGTTAGCTATCTTGACTGGAATGTTCATGCCCACATACAAATGGGATCTCGGAGAGAATCGCCCTCTTTTTCTCAGGTGACATGTTATGATGCATCTTATGGTGACACACTATTGCTATGGTCCAAGCCAGAAGAGTCATTTGGGTGGTGGGAAGTTTAGGGCAGATAGGTGGGCAGCACTGTGGCAATCCCATGGGGAAGGGTTCCTAGGCAAATGAGGCCTTGCAATAGCCCCGGAGACCAATGACGAAGAGGCCGCATGCTCTGCCAAGATAACAAATCTATCCTCATGTAAAATACTGTTGAGAATGCCCAGCTGGCATCCCAGAGTGTCTATAGGATGTTATTTATCCTGGCAGTTCTAATGTTTGCTGTATTATTGGGTCAAGAAGAGTGAGGGCTGGAGGATATCAAGGACTTAGCTCGGTCTAATAAAAAAAAATCCAATTGTTGTTCCAGTCTCTGCCACAGATACCTCACAAGTACCTTAAGTTTCAGCAGCCTCATAAACCTGAAAAACACCTCTTGGTTCTATTCCTTGGCCAGGCCACAGTTTAGGTGCCCAGTAGAAAAGAAGTAAAGAAACAAATTGGAAAAGCTAACATGAGCCAGAAAAGCTTTTAGAAAGCATGTAGTTGATTAATTACATGATTTTTAAACAGGGATCTGTAGCCATCATCCAATCAGTCGAACTTGACTCTGTGCAACAAATGTTTTTCAAGAAACTACAAAGCATGCAACATCATGCAATAATGCAATAATTGCCATGGGAGTTACAAACTTAAGCAAGGAGTGGTTTTCTCTTTAAGATCCTCCTAAGTCTAGAAGGAAACATGTCTCATTTATAAATCACCTGAGCACCAGAAAGGTGCTGGGATCTGGGCAGGAAAGTAACCTGAGTCCATGCGCCACAAAATCAACTATGACATGTGTGTACACACATGTGCCTGTAGGGAAGGGAGAGAACATCCATAGCTTCCCTGAGATTTCCCAAGTGGTCACTGATTTTTCTTGCCCTAATTGTGTTCGAATTTAAATCCACTGTTTTAGAAATCAAGAGAAGAAAATCACATTTAGTTGGGCTGGAGGTGAGATGGGGTGTAAAAGGTGAGGCCTTTTGGAGAAAGGTACACGAAACAAGTCTCCAGGAGTGGGTAGGATTTCAATAGGTGGAGACTTGGGGAAGGCCCTGGCAGAGAAAGCACTGTGACCCAATATGAGTGATGGGAGAGCCGGGATTAATCCAGTCTGCTGGGTCATCAGGACAAGGACGAGATGAGACTGCAAAGCCAATAGTGGTAGATTAGGGATCACAAGCTGAGCCAATATTTGCTATTGATTAAATATTTGTTAGGGGTCTGCTCTGTGCTCTACCTCAGAGAATGATGATCTTTTATATTTTAATTTAGAGGGGAAAATATACACAGGCAGGAAACAAAGTGATTTTAAATACAACAAGAATTTGCAGAAATTTTAACTACAATGTTCGGAGAAGCTTCAGAGACCAAGTAAACTTGGAGCTCAGCTTTGATGGATGGGAAGTACTTGGCCAGGTAAATTTGTGGAGAAATGGCCTTCCAACAAGAAATAGCACAAACTAAAGGGAGAAGATGGCCAGAAAGAAACAAAGCAGGTGGAGAAGACTGAGGAGGGATGACTAATGGGAGAAACAACTGTGTTGAAGCATCAGGAAACATGAATTTGAGGATGTAGATTGAGACCAGGTCATACAGGTTTGTAAAAATCGGGCTGAGGAATTTCTTATTTTTCACTTGGATCTCATTTTCTTTTTCCTAGGATCCAGCCCTCCCAATAGGGATCATATCAACAAAAATAACTTTTAAATTATCTGTTATGGAGAATCTGCAAAATTTCTGTTGTGGAAATATATGCAAAAGTAGAGAAAATAGTAATGCAATGGAATGAATGTTTCTGTCTCCTCAAATTTGTGTTGAAACCTAACCTCTAATGTGACAGTATTATGAGCCGAGCCTCTGGAAGGTGATCAGGTCAGGAGGGAAGAGCCCTCATGAATGGGATTAGTGCTCCTATGAAAGAGACTTCACAGAGCTCCTGTCTCTCTCCCTCCACCAGACGACAGTTTGCCTTTGCAAACACTGTCTTATTCGGTTCTTATAATCCCATTCAGTCAGTGCTATCATCATCACCCTTTTACAGATGAAAAAACTGAGGCCTTGAGAGGTGGTATCTCTTGACCAAGATCACATAGTTGTAAGTGGTAGAGCCAATTTAGTTGATAGCCGAGTCCAGGTGTTAATCCACTGTGCCATACCACCTACAGTAGAGGGTTCTGGGTGTAGCCAAGATGCATTGTGAATATTGAAATTCTCCCTCAGTCTTTCACATTTCTCTTGCTTAGATATTCAAAACAAATGTTCCTAGGTGTGTAGAGGCATCTGATTGTCTACCAGAGTGGACCTTTCTGTGAAGGGCTATTTGTGTGGTCTATGTGTGTATGTAACTTCCAGTTAGCACTGTTTTTCTATCTTATATTTTTCTTTACTTTTATGAGAACTTTGATAGCCTTAGATGACTTCTTCTGCAGTTTATGTATTTTTCATGTATCATTTAAAACTCTAAGCCAGTAACAACACTCTTATTAATATCCATCGATAGAAAATAATGGAAGAGCACTATAAACGTCCTGTGAAAGACCATGTAAACACTAATGATGGATATAATAGTAGTAATAAAGAGTAATATATATTAACTGCTAATTTGTGCTATTGTTATCCCTGTTTTACACACAATTAAATTAAGACTCAGAGAGGTTAAGGACTTGCCCAATATCATGCAGGATGTTTTAATACAAGAAAAGACTTTGATAAAAAAAAATGTCTTTCTAGAATACTGATTTGGATTTTCAAAGCAATGAGATGCTCACACACTTTTTTGTCTGAAGAATGATATGTCTTCAGCAAATCCAGAGCAATTTTTTGATTTTCTCTCTACCTGATAAGACTGATGCAAAGAAAAGCAAATCAGCCCCAGCTCCTTAAAGACCAGGTGGCAATGGTGCTGCATCATATGACAACAGTCAGGCTTGATTTAAATCTCAGGCCCTTTGCTCCAACACATGGCTCTCTACATCTCCACCAGGGACCAGCAGACACTTTGAGACCAACAAGCCTGTTTTCATTTCTAACCATTGACCAGACTTCAGACTTCTCCAGCTGTTTGCCTCCAGTGACCCGCTCCTCTTTCCATCAACCACCAGGATGGTGACAATCTGAATTCTCTAATAAACTCTACTATTTTGTATTATTTACCAACATCAATACCGGTGATCATTACCCCTTTGATAACATTTTTCTTTCTTTTCGTTATCTTTTTCTCTCTTCTGTTACCTTTTCCCTTCACTTCTCTTTTTAGTTGTTCCATAAATATTTACTGATGGAAATTACACTGGAAGCTTGAGAATCCTCAGATGTATATAGTTTGGTGTCAGCTTTCAAGAACCTCAAGGGTTACATTCCACCTTCTTTTCTGCAGCATGTGTTCCATACTGTAGCCAAACACTATTACTCTCCACTGTTTCCTGGAATCACTTTTCCTTGCCTGTGCCCAAGCTTTGGTTCCTCTATCATCACCTATGTTGTGATTCTACTCACTTTTCAGTCTTAGCTAAACTGATACCTGGAAATCTGGAAGGGATATCATCATCCACCCACCTACCCGTCTACCCATTCGATCCATCAATCCATTCAATTCATCCATCTTTCTATCAGACAAACTCTTGAGCAGTCACTGTGTATAAGCCCTGAGTTAGTTCCTGGTGATACAAGCTGAACACATCAGCTTTGCCTACAAGGACTTTACAGTCTAGTACTATACTGTCCTATATGGTAGCCACCAGCTACATGTAGCTGCTGTACACTTAAAATGTGGTTAGTCTGCAATGAGATGTGCTGTAGGTCTAAAACACACACTGGATTTTGAACACTTTAAAAAAAAAGAATGTGAAACATCTTATTAATGATTTTAAATTAATTATTCTTTGAAATATAATATTCTTTACTGGGTTAATGTTATTAAAATTAATTTCAATTATTTCTCTTTACTTTTAAATATAGCTCCTAGAAAGTTTAAACCTACATATGTGGCTTACATTGGTGGCTTATATTCTACTTCCGTTGGACAGTATTGCTCTTGAGGAGGTAAAGAGAGTGAAAATATAAAATAAAGTCACTAAGCCAAGCTGCAAAATTACTAAAATCAAGTAGGCTGAGGCACGAGGGAAACGATTCTACTCTTGTTTTAACCAGCCTGGGAACTTGAGCTTTTGAGCTTTCCAGTTATGCCTGGCTAATATTTATGTGATATATATA
>NW_011888825.1:1118344-1131330 GCF_000151845.1 Pteropus vampyrus | reverse complement strand
ATCAATCCTCTGTGTTACAACCAAAGTGATTCTTCTGAAACACAACCTGGTCATGTTACTCTTTGAATTAAAACTCTTCCACAGTTCTCCGTTGTCCTCTGGATAAAATCTAAATTCTGCCTTATGGTTTACATATACAATCTGGCCTGCCTACTTGTTCACTCTCAGATTTTACCACTCCTCCAGGTTTGTTCTCTTTTCTCTAGCTACTCTGAACTTCTTTCTGAGCTTGGAAAGCCTTGCATTCTCCCTTCTACGTGCTGCTTTTTCTGAAAGATTTTTCCTCCTAGTCAATGTCTGATTAATGTCTTATTCTTCAGATTACATTTTCAAAATAACTTTCTCTAAAAAGATTTTCTGGGACTTCCCCCATCCCCACCCCTGCCACCATTCTGGGTTAAGTGTCCCTTTATGTGTCCCTGGATCTTGCTGTACTTCTCATAATGTGATACTTATCATACAATACTGCATTCTCTCAACCTTTCGAATCAGAGGTCTTTGAAAATCTGCTAAAAGCTATAGATCTCCCCAGAAAAAAAAGAGCACACGATAAATTTTGCATACGATTTCAGGAGTTTTATAAAACCCATAAAAGCCTTCAAGTTTCCATGGATTCCAGATTAAAAACCCCTGCTCTATTATAATTACCTGCCTATTTTCTTATATTTCCTGCTAGCCTGTATGCTCCTTGAGGGTAGGGACCACGCCTGTGTTGAAATAGGCATTTCCTCAGCACCTGGCACAATCCCCAGACATAAAAGATGCTCAATAAGCATTTGCCGCAGGTATGACTTACTCTAAGACATTAGGATTAAAGGACTATCACACCTTCATTTCCTAAATCAAATTAAATCTGACTTAGCTTCATCCTACATGGTTAGCAAGAAGTCTTAAATTAGTAATTTTCAGGAACCTCTTCTCGTGTTTTTTTTTTTTCCCCAGAATGTCAGAGCTTAAGGGGCCCTGACATTCTGGAAGATTTCTTCCTCACCTCATTGGAGTCTCTGTTTTCACCATTACTCTTTCCCCAGTAAATCATCACGTTACATGTTTGTTGAATGAGTCCTTTACGTACATATTTGTATCCCCCTCTTTAGAGATTAGGTTAAGATATTTGTCAAAGGTTAAAGCCTCAGTAAGTGGCAGAGATAGATTCAAAGCCAGGTCTATCTGTTTTTAAATATTGTGTTTTCCTCATTAAAATGGCAATTGATTCTGGGATGGAGCTGTATGGGGTGCGACTGGAGTCAGAAGAGCCTCTCTGGCTGGATGATAGAGGTGGAGGGGGACACAATGGTGGGACCAAGGGAGATGAAGGAATCAAACAGGTTTCAAGACTGGTTTCATTAACAGACAAAGGAATTTGAGAAGAGAGAGAGTTTGGGTAGTGGGATGAAGTAGAAGTGGAAAGAAATTAAGTTTGGGACTTATTGCTTTTGCAATTTCCCTCCCATCTAGGTAGAGACATCTAGCAAGCAATTGAAAATGTAGGGCCTAAGTACTAAAGAGATGCCGGGGCTGGTAATACATTTAGGGACATTCCCTTTATTGTTGATTTCTCAACGTCTTTGTGATGTTTAATTGTGGGCTTCCAGCCCTCCTCTTCTGATGGTCCACTGAGTTTGTTTTAAAATTATGAGAAACCACGAACTTGGTGGCTAATGGAGCTATTTGTACGTGGATGCTCTAAACATGGAACACTCCATTCAGAAATGACTTCCGTGGCGGGCAAAGCTCAGACTCAGGCTCTAGAGACAGTCTTTGGTCTTCTCTAAGAAATGTTTTAAAATTCAGAAGAGGAATACCATTCACATATTTTATACAGTTCACTTGTACTCCATGTGCAGACTGCATTAAGGACAGATCTCTTTACGGAGCCAAGTCACAAGACACCTGGACAAGGGGCAGCTTACCCAGCAGGCAGGTGGGGGGTGGGGAATCAGATGCACTAGGACAAAGGACAATACAGGACCTGATTCGGACTTCCTCAGGAAGGACTCTGCGCTCGGCTGCTTTGGAACCTTCTTTGAATTCCACCAACCCTTCCTTATCATTTCCTGCCTTGTTTTGTTTTTTGCTTTACTTTTTACCAGACTGGAATTTTCCTAGGCTTAGCCACTTACATCATATCACATGTATTAAAATACATCCATTTCCAACGTGAAATAACTACATTTTGAAGGAAATTTTTTTGAATTTTGATAATTTTTGGTTTTTGTAAGGATAAGTCATTTTATTCTTGACTTAAACTTTATTTATATATGATTACCTGAATCATGTTGTAGTTGACTAGGTTCTGCAGATATTTTGTTACATATTTATTAACTTTGATTTTTTCCAGTTCATTTTGGAGCAATTTTTTTTCGGCCCTAAGGGGATATGACAGCCCAGCAGAACCTTCTCTTAGCCCCTCCTCACATAGGGAGAGCCATTTGATGAACGAATGAATGAATGAACGAATGAATGAGAATTAAGTCTTTTTCCCAAGTCTTCTCTCCAAGGCGGGTTCTTTTCTCATTCTCCTGGGATCTCAGCTCTGCCAGGAGGCTGGGTAGAGAGGCCTTTCGCAAACGCTAAAACTGCGGAGGCGGAGGAAGCTATCCAGCGCTCTGGGCTCAGCGGCCCTGGGCAGGGTGAACCCGGGGTCCCGCGGCGGCTACAGTGGCCAGAGAGCTAACTGCAGTCCGGGCCCCCCGCCAAGCCCGTGCGCATGGGCAGAGCTGCACCCCAGCTTTGCCGCCCCTCCCCCACTGCAGGTGAGCCGCACAGCCGCGGTCCCCACCCCCAGCAGCCCCGGGGGTGACGTAAGGCCTCTGGACCGCGCTCCCGCCCCGCCCCTGCCGGCAGCGCCGGGGGCCAGCGGCTTCGCGGCGGCAGCCGGTCCCGCTGCGGGACACGCCGGCTGCAGCAAGCAGAGCGGGCAGCAAGGCGCTCCAGTGGGCTCCTGCAGCGGCCTGACGTCAGGGAGAAGAGTGTTCAGGCAGAACTCCGGGCTCCTGCCGCGGCACACCTGCCCCGCTGGCCGCACCGCCGCAGCTTCAGCAGGGTCCGCACCCGCTGCCCCGCGGGATCGCGGGACGCCCAGCCAGCCTCAGCTGTCCATCTCCGCCCTAGCCAGCCAATTGCCCATGACTGTCCCGGCCGCACCTCCTAGAATCTATGACGGGCGTGCGGAGCAGCCTATGAGATTGGGGCCCCGGCGGCTAGGCCTGGGAGCGGGAGCCAATGAGCATCATTTCAGGTGGGTGGAGGGAGCGGACCTCGGGAAGGTAGCTTCGTTCGGGTTGCTAACGTCTTCCCTTGGAGATGGGCGCGCAAACGGACCAGTGGGTCTGGGGGCGGCGGTGACGGGCGTCGAGCTGGCCCAATGAGGGTGGGGGTGGGTGGAGCAGCGCCGAGCAGCAGTGCTAAAGGAGCCCGGCGGAGGCAGCGGTGGGTTTAGGACTGAGGCACCGGATCTGTGGTCGCGGCTGGGGACGTGCGCCGGCGCCACCATCTTCGGCTGAAGGTGAGAGGTGCGTCTGTGCGGGTCCGAGTGCGGCGGCCCGGAGCGGACAGACGGCTTTGGGATGGGGGTGGGGATGGGGGTGGGGAGAAGGATCCTTGGCGGGTGGACCCGGCGGGTCTGGAGGGCAGGAACCGAGCCGAAGCAGGAGCGCGAGGAAGCCAGAGGGGGCTCGGGGTCGAAGGTTTGTGCTGCAGCGATCGTAGATTCGTGCGGGGAAGGATCTGGGGATTGAGGTATTGGGATCTGGGGATTGAGGAAAAGACCCCTGGAGGGACGGGAGATGAGGTCTTTGAGAGTGAGACCCCTGCAGGGATCAGGGCCTGGGTATGCGGAGGACGACCCCCGGGGGGCCAAGGATGGAGATCTTGGGGTTGGGATATGGGAAGCTTGTACTCGGTGTGTGGGATCCGTGGGGCGCGGAGTTGGGGGGTCTGGGGCTCTGCTGGGGGTCCCGGGGTGTCCCGCGAGTCTGTCTGTCCCCCAGGAGGGGAGGGAGTCCTGGGCGAGCTGGAAAGCGCCATCCCGGTTGGGGGTGGGCGCTGGACAGGAAGGGCGCCTGGTGGGTTCCTGGGTGAGTTAGGCCGGGTCTGGCACCCCGGCTGCCGTAAGGGGTTCGCCGAGGTCTAGGAAGACGGGCGGCGCGCCCGGACCGGTGGGCTGGAGGGATCGGAGGACAGGGCTCAGCACCGCTGGGAAAGCGCGCGGCGAGTGAGGGTCTGAGGAGCCGGCGGCCAGCGTGGGTCAGGTCGGGCTCCGCTGGTGTCCGGAGAAGAGAGCGAGAGAGGGTGCGTCTTTTAACGCGCTCTGTGGACCGCGGGGGCCGGGGATGAACGCCCGGCGAGGCCCGGGCGGTGTAGAGGGGCGAGGCGGGAAATGTGGCGGGGGCGCGCTGCAGCAGGGCGGCCGGGGGGAGGGTCAGCCCTCGCCTCGGGATCCCTTTATTGTGTGAGTGATCTGAGAATGCCTCGCCGCAGTCTTCCTGGCCTTCTGCATCTAGGGTCACACCCGATGCCATAAAACTGGACTGGAATGGGGTCGGAGGAAAGTTGCAGCCGCAGAGTCCTGGCGTGTGCGGGGGCTTTGTGGGCCTGCAGTGGGCGGATGCGGCCCAGGAACCAGGGAGGCCCCCAGGTTGGCCTGCCTGGGAACTAGGGCCTTAGGAAAGAGGTTGGCAACTCAGTGGGTCTGAGCTCAGCTGGTGAGGTTTGGGTAACGTGGCCTCTGCCCATGCCCGTTATCTCTGTTTCTTAGGGCCTCTGCAGCTCCCTTCAAGATCACTGCGGTTGATGGAAGGGGGTGGGGTGGGGTGGGGTAGGGGAAAGCAGGCGGGGTAGATCCAGACTGCAAATGAAACAAAGACTGCTGTTTTCGCTGAATAATATAATACTAAATATAATACTTTGGCTTTGCTGAGATTTTGTTTTTTAACATCGAAACTGAGGATTCTTTGAGCCTGACTTAATTATCCTTGATAGTATCTCACTCTGGAAAACTTTAATCTATTTATTGTTTTATTTCCTTCATCAGTCTGCCTTTTAGTCCCATGCTTTTGATGTTTAAGTATGCCCTGTCTGTTCGGATTCTGGAAAAGTGGCCATTTTATGCATCTCCTTACTTCTGCATCTTAAATTCAGTTCTTCCCTGTCCTTATCTAGAGAAAGCATATGGTGTAATGGTGCGGTATAGCATGAGTTTTTGCAGCAAAGGGATGTGACCCGAGAGCCTGGCTTTTTATTTGGGCTCCTTAGGGAAATCGTTACAATGAAGACAGACTGGATGGAAGGTGAGATGGAGGAAATTTTGAAGGGCATGTTGTATGATGAAAGACTATGTGCGACTGCGGTTTATGTACTTTCTCATCATGTATGAAGAATTAAAATTCCTGATGTTGGATCTACTTTTCAGAAATATGTAACAATGTTTTGATAAATTAACAGACTTGCACATCTCTAATGTAAGTAAGTGACCTCAATGGTAGCATTACACAAAATTAGGACAATTCTGTTTTGGTTTATCTGTCTTAGGTGGATGCTCTATCATGGACAATTTATGCATCATTTTTGTTTGGCTTTTTATATGTGAAATATTCATAAAATTGAAACATTTTCCTGTGTCCCTACCCTATAGTAGGTGCTGGGAGGCAGCCGAGAAATTCGCTGGGTGACATTTCATTGAAAGTCAAAAATGGCCTGATGGGAGGGAGCCCAGAGGTGTGGGCTTACAAAGCCAGTGAAGAGGATGGGGCTTTTGACTGTAGGAAGCCAATTTATACACAGATAAATGATTTAACTGTAATTATGCAGTTATTTCAAATAATACTAAGAATCTTTGGGTTATCTTTATGTCTCCTGCAACCCATTTATTCCTTTTTTTCTTAAGTGTAGGTATTTTTTCCTGTAAAATATTAAACATTTCCAAGATTGTGGGAGTGTATTCATTGGCTGAGTATACTTTTGAAGACATACTGGTAGGGTTTTTATTTAGTAGAGAGGCAGTATATAGTGTAAAACATGCCCTTCAAAATTTCCTCTCTCTTACCTTCCATTGCTGTAAAAGGTTCGAACTCATGAGCTGAACTCTGAGTTTAATCCTAGCTCTCCTATTTGTTAGCTTTGTTACCTTGGGCTGCTTATTGGCTTTCTGTGTACCTTAGATTTTTCATCTGTAATATGAAGGTATTACTAATATCCATTTCATAGGGCTATTGTGAGGATTAAGAGTTGATAGATGTAAACTGCTTAGAGTAGTGTCTGGCCATAATGAGTTATATATAACAACAGTATCTGCTATTTTAAAAATTGTGGTATTATCTTTTCTGCAAGGCAAAGCATTTGGGAGTGGTTCACTGTTAAATAACAGTATTATCAAGATTGGGTCCCAAATGTACAATGGAATGAAAAAAATAGAACATATTTGGTAATCACAAGTGAAGAGTTAAAATGGTCAAAAAAAAATCTTCATTGGCCTCATGAACACTATCAATTAAACAACAATTTGAGTACTTACTACCTGCTAAGCCCTGTGGGACAATGCAAGGGAGGGCAAGAAGAATGCCAGAAGAGCAGCACAAAATGTTAGAAGAGTGAGGATTAAATTGCCAGATTGACCTGAAAAGAACTTCTGAAAGGGTGGCATTTGGGTCAGTATTTGAAGGAATGATAAGTTTTTGGTTGTAGAGAAATTGAAGCTATGAGGGTAGTGACTACTCATGTAATATTTAATCAATAGATATAGATCTCCTTAGACTAGGGACTAGGCTAAATGCTTAGCATATAGCAAGGAACAGGAAACTGTCCTTACAGTGTTCAGTTAGTTGTAGAAAACTCTGGAAAAGTAATTTGTAATCCCACTACCCAGTGAAGACCCAATGAATACTTGAATATTTGTTCCTTTTTTAAAAAAGTATATATATTATTTCCCCACAAAATCAGGAGCATTTTATAATTATACTTTGAGATCAGTTGTTTTTTTTTCTTAAATTAGACGCATTTCCCCACTTAGAGAAAGTACTGATAAATTTACCAATGTACTTACTGATTTGATAGAATAATTTTCAAATACTTAATTTACTTAATAAAAAGACCTGCTCTAGAAATGACCTAAGATATTTTAATTTATAGTCACCTGCTAAATTTAAGCATGCCCAATGTAAAATTAAAGAAATCTGTATGTGCCTCCTGGCAGCAAGACAGTTTTCTAAGTGTTGTATGGGATATATAGTTTATACCCAACAGAAATAATAAGAGTAACTTGTTATAATAATTTGTTATAGTTGGACATTTTCTCTTTTAATAGACTCTGTCCTTCCTAAAGGCAGAGTATCTGATTGTCTCCAATTCATCTAGGATAAGTCCCACTTCAAAGTCATGCCTTCTTATCAGTGTATAGTGTATAGATTGGAACATAAAACTTGTTAAAAATCTTATTAGAGCAGTCTCTGGAGGTGGAGGTAATGGGCTTTTGAAACCATTCAGAATGTACATGTGTCCACGAATATTTTCTGTAAGAAGGCAAATGCGAATTTATTTATAAAACATATTAGCAGTTTTATTTGTAGAAGTCTTAATGTTATGTTCTGGGTTTTTTTCTATTTTGTTTTGTGATTTTTTTTTGTTTTACTCAAGACCATAATCTTTAAACTACTAGCATATTCTTTAAATCAGGTTATGAATTAGTCTAGAACATTAGTTATCAACTTTTTTCCTACATCAGATACCTCTTAGTAACAGTGGCTCACCATGGCAGCCAGAGACTTATGGAGTGATGGTTCTCAAAGCGTGGTCCCAGCACCAGCACCAGCAGCATCAGCAGCATCAGCATCAGCATCATCTGGGAACTTGTTAGAAATGCAAATTTTCAGGCTCCACCCCAGATTTAACTAAATCAGAAACTCTGGGGATGGGGCCAGGCAATCTGTATATTAATAAGTCCTCTAGGAGCCGCTGATGCACATGCTAAAATTTGAGAACCAGGCTCTAGAGCATGGGTGTTTGTAATATGTTACATTGTAACAAATAATTTCTGAAGAATCTTAGCTGTTTGATTCTAGTAAATTCCTATTGGGGGTGAAAGGGCTAGTATCTGCACCTACTATAAGTGATTAATCTTTTAGGACACAGATTGATCCCTTTAAGAATCTGAAGAAAGTTGTGGGTGTTCTTAGAAGAGCACACACATGCACACACACACATATACACGTACAGTAAGTATACAATATTTTTGAGCTACTTCAGTGATTTCATGGAGCTTGAATTTATGGACTCAAGGTTAAGAACCTTTTAACAACTTTGGACTAATTTATAGTTAACTTTGCAGCCTTCTCTCTTGGCTACAAAGAATTCTCATCAGTTTGTGGGGAAGGAGAAGTTGGGAGGATTTGATAGAGCAAGGGTAAGTATTCACTTGGCTTCTCGCATTGGTTTGGATGAATGCAAGCCTTGGAAACCGGGCTTATGAAATTTGCAATAACTGGGAGTTCGGAGTATTAACAAGTGTTTAATGATGGTTTTGGATCCCAGAAAGATATTGTCAGTCACATCAGAAAGGTGAGTAATGAATGTAAAATCTTGTCATTTGATCCAAAAAGCCAATTGCATAAGTATAGGAGGAGAGGTAGCTTATAACAGCTTGCATGGAGCCTTGGCTGACAGAACAGTTAATGATGCTAATGAGATACAACACCTAATTGGTTTATTAGGTAAAAGTCACAGAAACAGAGCTTTCTCTAGGTTGTTAACAGTTCCTTTTTCTTCTGCACTGGTCAGACCCTATGGAATATTATGTTTGCTTCTGGGCCCCACACTCTAAAGGGGCTTAAGCACATGGAGTCTGTTTAGAAGCAAGAGCTCAGGGTAGTGGAATGAGTCTTGATGAATGATGGAATGCTGAAGAGGAGACAGAGGGAGTAGGAGCAGCTGCAGGAGTGGGGTGGAGACCTGAATAGTTACCATCACATACTTGAAAGGCTGTTGTGTGAAGCCAAGTTACTCTTGTCCTCATTTGATCACACTAAGACCACACGGGCCATAGAGAAGCTGTGGGACTGACTTGGCATATTTGTAAGGAAGAACTTTGAGTCTATTGTCTGAGGGTAGAATGGGAGGTCGTTTTAGACCTGAAGCTTTACTCTTCTGGCAGTCAACGTGTTTTGTATCTATATCCTGGTGGTCACTCTAATTCTGGTACCACTCCCTAGGCCTTTTATTATGAATCTTTGTTTTCTTTTTCTTCATTCTCTTTTCCCTTCTTAATTCTCTGTTTAATTTGTGGTAAGGGTGAAAGAGGAGATGAAGAGGAAGAAAGTCAAACTGGAACTTTGCTTTTTCCTTCTGTTTGTTTTTTAGCCCTCAGTAACTGAGGGCATGCCTTGAGTAGTCTTCAGACAACCAGAGTCATAATTTGTGGCCACCCCTGAAATTTACCTTGGACACTCGGTTAATATGCCCATAAAGAGGAATACCCCAGCTCCTTAACTCAAAGTTTATGCTTTCTGTTTACCAAAGGTTTTGTTTTAAGTTTCTTAGAAGAGCAAAATTTGTGAATCATTGAATATTTTAAAATTTCTAACTTTGTCCTCCTCCTTTTATAGAGGCAGTTGCTCTTGGATTCTTCTGTCTAAAATGGCACAGAGAAGTGGACTTGAAGATCCAGAGAGGTATCTCTTTGTGGACAGGGCTGTCATCTACAACCCTGCCACTCAGGCTGATTGGACGGCTAAAAAGCTGGTGTGGATTCCATCAGAACGCCATGGTTTTGAGGCAGCTAGTATCAAAGAAGAACGGGGAGATGAAGTTATGGTGGAGTTGGCAGAGAACGGAAAGAAAGCAATGGTCAACAAAGATGATATTCAGAAGATGAACCCACCTAAGTTTTCTAAGGTGGAGGATATGGCAGAATTGACATGTTTAAATGAAGCTTCTGTTTTACATAATCTGAAGGATCGTTACTATTCAGGACTTATCTATGTAAGTATTCCCTCTAAATAATCATGTGTAGTGGTGACTGGGAATTAATGTAAATGATACATACTGTCATAATCAAATGAGACTGTGGACTTACCCGTACTCTGTTTACCATTACTGTTTCTATTAAAGATAGTCTCTTACGTAACCCCATGTCTTGCTTTGCTTTAAGTATTAGCATATAATTTGAAGTAATCCAGCCTGAAATTAAACATGCTAAAATAGTATTTGAAGACTTGTATTGGTGCTCTGGAACATAAGGCAGGGGACAGCTTGTGGCAGAAAGTTCAGAGAGTTTAATATAGGACTGGGAGTTGCGTTAATAGTAGAAAAACGGACAGCAAATTGTAGGAAATCCAGTGTATATCCAGGAGTGTAAAGTGAAGGAGCTGCAGCCTTAGAAGTTTCAGCGAAGAGCAAGAATAAGGTCACTGGGTGCAGAGAAGTGGGAAAGATGAGAACTGAGGTTTTAAGAGGAAGCACTTCAAGGTAAGATTGAGGCTGAGGTTGTGCTGTGGTTAGCAGTTGACACACATGTATGTTGCAGTAACTTGACAATGTCACTGACCATATAGAAGTTATTGAAAACAATTAAGGATAAGGTAGAGAGGAAAAATGCAAGCCAGATACTGGAAAAAATCTAGAATAACAAAACAGGTTTGAAGGGATGGTAGATACAGGTGGCAATTATTTAAAGAAGGCAATTTAAATAAAATTCAGATTTAGAATGAAGAGAAGTAGAAAAGATGACATTGTAATGGTCTGAATTTGGAAAAATTTTAGCAAGGGGTGTAATACTGAAGCTCATGCATAATTCAAAACTTCAGCAAATCAGAACTAGTTTTCCAATAGGAATTAGTTTATTTAGTGAATATTTACTGAGCACCTGCTGGGGTGAGTGTGGTGGACAGGACAGGTCCCTGCCATCGTGATACATCCTATAAGGAAATGAAACAGAACTAGGGGATAGAGTAGATAGGAGTCCGACTTTCCAGTGTGAGTCAGTGAAGAGCTCTTTGAGAAGGCAGCATTTGAGCTGGAATCTGACAGAAGGGAGCAAGCCATGGGAAAATCTGAGAAATGAATAGTTCATTCATGACCTTTTACCAGAGTAGTTTTAATTAAGCCTGATCATCTCTCATTTTTTTCTCTACGAGGTAGGATGTAAATTAAGAGAGTAAGAGGCACCAAGGTTGGGAAGGTAGCTTGAGAAGAGTGGAAAATGGTTGGAAAAGAGGAGACACCAAAGATAAGAAAATGATTGGAGTGTAGCATTGAGACTCCAGCTGAGACTGAATAACAAACAGTGTGTACAGTGCCCACATGTTTGTCTGGCCATGTGGTTTTGCCAGATTTGCAGCCTTGCCCCAGGTGTGTGAAGGCAGGAGAACCTGTTCACTGTTGTGTCTCCACTGCTAATGCAGTTCTTTTCTCTTCTCTTCCTTGTCAAACAAGTTGAAGGGGTCTGGAGCAAAGGTAATGGGAGTGAAGGAGTGAAAAAAAATGGGAAAATAAGAAACTGTGGGCAGGTCAATTTTGGATGATGCCCGGTGCAGTGACTTGTGAAAGGCTGGAAATGTGCTGACAGCCAAAAAGTTGTGGAGAACTGGAATGTGGAAAGGATCCAGGCTCTTTTTCTGCCAGTTGTCACCTTGATTCCCCACACTGAACCCTGTAGGTTTCTGTAACCAGGAGAAGGGAATAGAAAGGAAAAGGAGATTGTGGGTAAAATAGAAGAGGTAAAAGAAAAGAGTTTGTAGTCATTCTTCATGATACTTCTACAACTTTACAAGTATCTTTTATTGAGTTTATTTGAGTTTTTCCAACTTAATTCGGGTACAACCTGAGTGAATTTCTGAGTTTGAAAGCATGCTCCCGTTGGTCTTTACAGAGGAGAAGCTGAGTTTTTATCCAAGTATTCAGGTCACAGCAGAGGTGAAGATTTGGGAGGATCATGTCTGCAATTAGTGGGGTGGAGAAAGTATATCTACCTAAAATTCAAGATGGAGCACTTGACTCTCAAGAAATCCTATTAAGAGAATGGATCTGTGGATAGCTACGATTGGCTAGCATTGTGATAAATGTGTATTGGGCTTTGGAATTAACCAGTCAGTTGAAATCGATCAATTGAGGTGCCATGAGATCCACACTCTAACAACTTGGGTAAGACATTTTTGGACACATTTCTATAGATAAGATACAATGTATGTTCATTTAAATAAATCGGGTTATTCACAAGTTTAGTTATTCCCTTATATTTTCTTTTATTTAATCTCTCCAACATCTAACTTCCAATCATCTCATCCAGTATTCACTTTTTTCATAATAAAACCATTTAAGAGCTGTGAATGTCTCCTCTAGTACTGTTCTAGCTCACCTCACACATTTTGATGCATTTGTATTCAGCTCCAAATGTTTTCTAATTTCTATTATGATATCTTTAACCAGTGAACCATTTAAAAGTATACTTTCAAAACTTCTAAATGTTGGTTTTTAAATTATTTTTTTGTTATTTGAAAAAAAAATTTTTTTTTTTTGCTCAGCATTTTTTTAATTCAGTATCACATTTTTAATAAAGATTCATCCATATTGCTTTGTGTTGGTACAATTCAGTAATTCTCAGAGCGTGGTCTGTGGACCCCTAGGATTTTTCTCAAGACCGTTTGGGGGATCCACAAGGTCAGAACTGTTTTTATGATTAGGCTAAGATATTTGCCCCTTTCACTGTTGACACTGGTACTTATGTCAACAGTGAAAAGGCAGTGGTGGGGAGAACTGCTGACAGGTTGTCATGAATAAAGGCAGTGACCCTATACTGTACTAGTGGTCATTTTAATCCAGTTTCACTCAAGGTTGTCTTTGATAAAGCAGGAGAAATTGTTGATTTTATTAACTCTCACTTCTTGAGTACATGTCTTTTTAATATTCTATCGATGAAATGGTAAGTATGGATTAAGCACTTCTGCCTTTTGAACTATGGTGGTTTCTCTGAGGAAAAGCATGTAGTTATTTGAGTT
>NW_011888825.1:1114025-1116809 GCF_000151845.1 Pteropus vampyrus | reverse complement strand
AGTGTAAGGTAGGGACAAGATTAATTTTTTTTCCAAATGGCGCTGCAACTGACCCAGTACTATTTACTGAAACAGCCCTATGTCTGTACTGCTCTGAAGTGCCTACCACCTTTGTTATAAACCAGGTGTTCATTAATATGTTGACTTCCTAGTCTTTTTCATGGGTCTATATGCCTGTCTTTGGACCATTAGACATTGCCTTAATTATGACAGCTTTACACACACACACACA
This sequence comes from Pteropus vampyrus, assembly GCF_000151845.1. Lineage (NCBI taxonomy): Eukaryota > Metazoa > Chordata > Mammalia > Chiroptera > Pteropodidae > Pteropus > Pteropus vampyrus. Next base: position 1,116,577 of record NW_011888825.1, on the reverse strand, counting down.
CACACCCCAAAAACCTATTGGAAATTTGAGATTTTATTGATTCTATAGATCAATTTGGGAGAGAAATGAGACCTTTGTAATATTTGATCTTGTAGTTCATGGATATACTCATTCATTCAGTTCTTAATATTTCTCAGTGTTTTATGGTTTCCTTTGTAGAGGTCATGTACTTCTTTTGTTGGATTTTTTTGGGGGTATTTGATTTTTGGATGCTATTTAAACGGTGTTCTAAATACTGCTTTCTAATTTTTACCATTATGTACAAATGCAGGTTGCTGTGTTTTATACAGTTAATTTTTGTGTTGACTTTATATTCACTGACCTTACTAAGTTTATTTATTGATTGTAATAGTATTCTTTAGGATTTTCTATGAACAAAATATCTACAAATAATGACAGTTTCCTTTCCAATTCTTATATATTTCTTTTGTCAATGAAAGAAAGTCCAAACCTATAAAAATTTTTTATGAGTTTGAGCCAAAAAGAAAAAAAAAAACAACAGGACTGCCCTAGAAGTAAAATCTCAAAGATTTGAGAAAATGCTCTGGAGAATGGCAATTTTGTAGTTCTTTTTATACATTTAGGATCAAAGGAGGTGGTTACATTAAATCCATTGCTGGTAGATTAAGGAGACAGGAGGAAGCAAAATGATGGGATGAGGGGCGGGGTCTTAAGAACTGGATAAAAAGCAAAATGGAGAGAAACATACCTCTTTCACATTGGCGGGTACAGCATAGTTAACATTTAACATTTACAGTAAATAGGGATGGTATTAGTAACAAGAAAATGAGAAGTTTTGGGGTTGTCCTGTGAAGGTAGTTATGCCTCTGAGAGACCTAGGAAAGATAGTTACTGACATTTCAAAGATATGTTATCTTGGACAGGTCTCCCTTATAAGACAAAGATTAACCTTCTATTAAGGCATCTGTAGGCCTAGAACAGTGAGTGCCCACCATGACCTGCCCAGTTAGAAGTTTTAATCAAACTGCCGTGTGTGGTTACTTAGGCACTGTGTTTGTCAGCCCTGCCAAGCAGCCCTCTGAGGTTGTCAGGTTTGCTACATAGCCCCTCTTTTCCATTCACCTTTGACTTGCTCGTTGCACTGTCCAGGACCTTCAGTAAATGTTTGTTGAATAGAAGTAGTGATGGGAGGCATCTTTGTATCATTCCTGATCTCAGAGAGAAAGCTGACAACATTTCAGCATATACTAGATTCCTAGATTCTGTTTACCAATGTTTTGTTTAGGATTTTTACATCTATATTCATGAGTGAGACTGAAAAATTTCCTTGCAATGTCCTTCTCATATTTTACTATCAAGATTATGCTGATTTTATATAATGAATTGAGGAATATTTTCATCTTTGTGTGTTCTCAGGAAGATTCTGGATAGGATTGATGTTATTATTTTTTTTAAATAACAATATTTTATTTGTGGGGAAATTTTACTTTAATAGATACAGAACTCAGATTTTAAACTTGTATCAGTTGTGATAACTTCTAGGAATTTGTCTTAGTCTAAATTTTGAAATTTATTGGCATATAGTTGTTCATAATACCCTCTTATTTTCTGTAGGATTTGTAGTGATGTTCTCATTCATTATACTGATAATTTGTTCTATCCTTTTTTTAAAATGAGTCTCATCAGAAGTTTTATCAATATTATTTTCAAAGAATAAACTTTTGACTTTGTTGGTCTTCTCTTCCTTCCTTCCCTCCTTCCCTTCTTTTCTTCCTTCCTATCTAATGACCTAATTCCTTATCTCTCTACCTTTCACACATTTGTTTTATTTCTTTCCACAGTCATCTGCTGCATAATGATGTTTCGGTCAGTGATGGACTGTATATATGACAGTCATGTCATAAGGTTATAACAGAGCTGAAAAATTCCTTCCACCTAGTGAGGTGATAATGTCATAGCACAACACATCACACAAATACTTACTGTTGTGTTAAGATTGCTTACAGTATTCAGTACAGTAACATGCTGTACAGGCTTGCAGCTGAAGAGCTATTGGGGAACAGAATTTGTCACCCTAAAATATGTCTCTTTGGCATAAGGATTATTTTAGGCTGGTTAACTTTGAGAAACAGCAGACAGGGAGTAGCCCTGAAAACCAAGCAGAAGTTACCCTTTGTAAAAGATACTTAACAACATTTTTAAGGGAATTCTCCATTTGTAAGGGGACTTCCTTCTGTACTTGGAAGAGGGGGGAATGACCTTGTCTCTAGAAATGCTTATCAATTCAGAAGACCTATATTTGCATAACAACCTTACCTGTGTTTATTGTGCTTTCCTGGTAACCTTTTATAACTCGCTTTCCCTACTTCCAACATCTTGTTTTCAGTTGAAAATGGTATTTAAGGTGGTAGCTTAAGGCATTTTTGTGAGTTACTCAGTTATCCTGGGTCTCTCGCATGTATGCAGAAGGTATACATATTATTAAACTTTTATTCGTTTTTCTCCTTTTAATCTTTTATCACAGGATGTCTCAGTCAGGAACCCAGTAGGAGGGAAAATTAGTTTTCCTCCCCTACAGAGCAGTAGGCTAT
>NW_011888825.1:1095931-1113975 GCF_000151845.1 Pteropus vampyrus | reverse complement strand
CTTAGGCACTGTGTTTGTCAGCCCTGCCAAGCAGCCCTCTGAGGTTGTCAGGTTTGCTACATAGCCCCTCTTTTCCATTCACCTTTGACTTGCTCATTGCACTGTCCAGGACCTTCAGTAAATGTTTGTTGAATAGAAGAAGTGATGGGAGGCATCTTTGTATCATTCCTGATCTCAGAGAGAAAGCTGTCAACATTTCACCATATACTAGATTCCTGGATTCTGTTTACCAATGTTTTGTTTAGGATTTTTACATCTATATTCATGAGTGAGACTGAAAAATTTCCTTGCAATGTCCTTGTCATATTTTACTATCAAGATTATGCTAATTTTATAAAATGAATTGAGGAATATTTTCATCTTTGTGTGTTCTCAGGAAGATTCTGGATAGGATTGATGCTATTATTTTTTTTAAATAACAATATTTTATTTGTGGGGAAATTTTACTTTAATACATACAGAACTCAGATTTTAAACTTGTATCAGTTGTGATAACTTCTAGGAATTTGTCTTAGTCTAAATTTTTAAATTTATTGGCATATAGTTGTTCATAATACCCTCTTTTTTTCTGTAGGATTTGTAGTGATGTTCTCTTTCATTCATTATACTGATAATTTGTTCTATCCTTTTTTTAAAATGAGTCTCATCAGAAGTTTTATCAATATTATTTTCAAAGAATAAACTTTTGACTTTGTTGGTCTTCTCTTCCTTCCTTCCCTCCTTCCTTTCTTTTCTTCCTTCCTATCTAATGACCTAATTCCTTATCTCTCTACCTTTCACACATTTGTTTTATTTCTTTCCACAGTCATCTGCTGCAGATGGACTGTATATATGACAGTCATGTCATAAGGTTATAACAGCTGAAAAATTCCTTTCACCTAGTGAGGTGATAATGCCATAGCACAACACATCACACAAATACTTACCGTTGTGTTAAGATTGCTTACAGTATTCAGTACAGTAACATGCTGTACAGGCTTGCAGCTGAAGAGCTATTGGGGAACAGAATTTGTCACCCTCAAATATGTCTCTGGCATAAGGATTATTTTAGGCTGGTTAACTTTGAGAAACAGCAGACAGGGAGTAGCCCTGAAAACCAAGCAGAAGTTACCCGTTGTAGAAGATACTTAACAACATTTTTAAGGGAACTCTCCATTTGTAAGGGGAACTCTTCCTTCTGTACTTGGAAGAGGGGGGAATGACCTTATCTCTAGAAATGCTTATCAATTCAGAAGACCTATATTTGCATAACAGCCTTACCTGTGTTTACTGTTCTTTCCTGGTAACCTTCTATAACTCCCTTTCCCTACCTCCAACATCTTATTTTCAGCTGAAAATGGTATTTAAGGTGGTAGCTTAAGGCATTTTTGTGAGTTACTCAGTTATCCTGGGTCTCTTGCATGTATGCAGAAGGTATACATATTATTAAACTTTTATTCGTTTTTCTCCTTTTAATCTTTTATCACAGGATGTCTCAGTCAGGAACCCAGTAGGAGGGAAAATTAGTTTTCCTCCCCTACAGAGCAGTAGGCTATCCCATCTAGGTTTATGTAAGTTCACTCACTCTATGATGTTTGCACAAGGACACATCGCCTAACAACACATTTCTGTGGGTTTTATTTGTTCATTCTCTAATTTTTATTTTTTTATTTTTTTAACACCTACAGCACCTGGTCTTCCTAGGTGGTCTCCCATCCAAGTGCTAACCAGGCCCAAACCTGCTTAGCTTCTGAGATCAGACGGGATCGGGGGTGTGTACAGGGTAGCATGGCTATAGACTCATTCTCTAATTTTTAAGATGCATAGATCATTGGATTTTTTTCAGGTAGTCATTTTCTAATATGTACTTTAAAGGTTATAAATTTCATTGTAAGTAATAAGCTTTAATTCGCAGTAATTATATGTTTTAATATGTAGTATTTTTATTATCATTCAGTTCAAAATAATGAGATGTCTTTGTTGACTCCATGGGTTATTTAGAAGTAAATTGTTTAATTTCCACAAATAAGAGGATTTTCAGGTTTATTTTGTTATTTCTAACATAATCTCCCATTAGTCAGAGAACACACCCCGAATGATTTCAGCTCTTTGAAGTTTGTTACACTTGCTGTATGGTCCATCATATGATCAGCTTAGATGAACAGTCACTGTGCACTTGAAAAACATGTATCCTGCAGTTATTGGATGCAGTGTTTCATATGTGCAGTGTCATTCACTCTTATATACTCTTAATAGATTTTATTTTTATCTGCTCATTCTATCAGTTACTGTTAAATTCCTTATTTCTCTTTTTAGTTCTGTTATTTTGTTCTATATACATATTGAAGTTATTTTATTATGTATGTACAAATGTAGAATTTTATATCTTTCTGGTGAATCACCATGACATGATCTTCATTTTTAGTAATGCTTCTTGCAAAGTTTACTTCGTCTGACATTAGTATTAGTTTGGACCTCAGAACGTTTGAGCTCCATTTACTCCTCCCCTCAAACTTATGTGCCACTGTTGTTTAATTCTCTATATTTTGAAACCCACAAGATATTTATTTATACTTAATCATTCAGTTCAGTTTTATCCATTTAGTTTTATCCATTTACTTTCTATTGCTTTTTTTTCTACATCTCATAGCTTCCATCTTTCTTTTTTGAAAGGCTCTTATTTGCCTGACAGTGTCTGTATTTAATTTTCATTTAATTTTTTCCCCTAGATTTAGAATTCAAAGCTGGCAGTTACTTTATATCAGCCTTATGAAGATACCATTGCATTGTGTTCTGCCTTCCATCTTTTTTTCTGTTAAGAATTCAGCTTGTGTTGTTTCTTTGAAGGTAATCTTTTCTTCCCCCCATTGGCTATTTATAAAATTATTTCTTTGCTGTTGGCTTTCAGCAGTTTTACTCTTTACTCAAATGTGCTTAGTAAGGTAAGGTTTTCTTTTATACATTCTGCTTGGAGCTTGGAGTATTTTCGAGTCTGTGGCTTGATGCCTTTTGTCAGTTCTGGAAAGTTAGTAGCCATTCTCCCTTCAGATTCTGCTTCTGCTCTATTCTCTCTTCTTGGACTCACATACCTTCTTTGTCAGGCCTTTTGATCACGTCCCATATACTTCTCACATTCTATATTTTTATCTTGTTTTCTCCCATACTTCAGTCTGGATATTTGCTTCTGATTAAAGTGTCAAATAACTAATTCTTTCTTCATCTGTGTCTAATTCGCTGTTAAATACATCCATTGAATTCTTGATTTTAGTTATTCTGTTTTTCAGTTTTAGAATTTTCATTTGAGTTTTCTTATAATAGTTTCCAATTCTCTGCCAGAATTCTTAATTATGTCTTTTCATTACTTGAACCCATTATTTATTATCCAAGATAATCCCAGGCAATAAAAATAGACTTAGAGGGGATCCAGATATATTATCTTGTATTTTAGTCATAATTGTTGCCTTACATGCCAGTTATTATATATAAGAAATCGTGAAGGTAATTTGACGTTCTGGATGACATTAGGCTCAGTCTAGAATGCTGCTCTGGGCAGGTAGTTAGAGGGCTAGCACGTGTTGATCAGCCAGGGATTGACATCCTTCTCAACGAGGCTGCAGCCTGGTCTATTTCCAGTGTACTTTTGACTCTTAGAGTGTAGCCATCGGGGTCCCAACTGAAAGTGCATGGTATTTACCCTCATCCTGGGTTGCCAGAACTCTTTAATTTTGTTCTCCTAGCTTTGCATGCTGCTGAAAGCTCTGCTCAGCTTTTTACTTCTCAGCAAACTTTGGGGGTTTGTGACTATTATCTGCGTAAAAAAGAATAATAATTCTGTATCCACAAATATTCACTCACTTTTCAGATTTTCCTTATGTCTCGTAAATGTTTATAGTCGGTCTGTTTAATTGAAGATCTAAACAAGATCAATGTATTGTAATTTGTGGTTATGTCTCTTTTAATCTATATGTTTCCCCTCTTAATTTAAAGAAATAAGGTCAGTTGTGTTGTAGAGTTTCCCATATTTTGAATTTTGTTGATTGCATTCCTATGGTGCTTCCTATAAAGTGGTAATTAGTTTCAGAGGCACATAATGCCAAGTTGTCTTTCACTTTATGATGTTGAGATTGATCAGTGAATTATATAGTAGTGAATCAGTTTGGGTTTTGGTAGCCCTATTCATACATTGGGAATGTTGCCATCTGCCATTCACCTCAGGGCTTGAGCAGCCCTTGGTGAGCACTGTCCAGATTCTTTACTTCATTAGGGTTTGCAAAACCCTAATGCCATCTAATGCCATCACTCCTTTTGTGTTTATTTGCTTGATGAATTCTTTTTAACTCAATATATATTACCCTTTCTTCCACATGCACACAAATTTTCCTCCGAGTTTATTTTTGATAATTGTTCTTTTTACAGAATTTCAGCCTTTCTCCCCCAAAAGAGCAATAATGATTAATATTTTGGTTATCCTTTCTCTGCTCTCCATTCATCTGTCCTTTTAAGTGTTGTTTTTTTTTTTTATTGGTTTTACCTATGTGCCTGTTTTTATTATTTTACATTTGTTCTGTTTTTCTTTAAGAAGGAAGCTCTCTCTGAATGTGTCCATTCTGTCATTTGACTTCCTGATACCCATTCGGCTCTTTTTTTCTCTACTGTGGGTTTTAATTTTTTATCGTTTCAGATGATTCCTTACAGTTTTTCCTTGCCTTGCCTCACTTCTTTTTCCTTCATGCGTTTCTGTTTTTATATGTAGAATCCATATTACATTACATTCTGTTGCAGCTATAAACTTATGTCCTAAAGTTTTCTTTTAGCTTATTTTGTAGATAATTTCCAGGTGTAACTTCTTTCTCTGAATCCTGGATGATGATTTTCTCCTTATTACCTAAGGTTTTTTGTTTTGTTTTAATACACATGTGAATTTTATCTAAGTGCAGTGTTTGCAAATGGTGTGAGTGAATTATTCTTTCTTCCTTTCTTTTCTTTTGGGCGATTTCTTCCAAGAGCTACAGTTGGGGTGTAGGTTTACGTGATTATCCAGTTCAATCTCCTGTTCCTTATATCTGTTCCATTACATTGATAGCTGTATCTGCCTCCATTTCCTGGTTCTCTAATCCTTTGAACCTATGAAATAATGTATACACATATTGCTGCTTATTCTTGCTTTCTTAAATGGAGGCCTGACACTTAAAGGATGAGTTAAATTTCCCAATACTAGACAGGAGATGGGCATTCCAGGTGGAGTGATCAGCATATATAGAAGCCTGGAGGCATAAAGCAGCACAGCCTGTTTGAAAAATTGTCAAGTTTTTTGTGCAAATATTTTTGTATATTTTTCTACAGTACATAATAAAGTTAGTTGGTGTCTTAAAGGCCATGCAAATTAATCCCACAAGCCTTTGTGATTCTTCAGAATTTTCTCATGACTTTAGCAATTCAATATTTCCAACTCCTCACTAGGCATTCTACTGGGCTCACCCATTATAATGAATCCCTTTTAACATATTACAATCTCAATATGTTGAAAGAGGATTCATTATTTTTTGCCCCACAAATCAAATTATTTTTCCTGTCTAACAGTAACTTTCAGTCTCAAAAACTTGAAAACCTTGGAGTCATCTTTACCTTGTGTCTTACTTGGTTTTTCTCTATTCACAGTAACTGACTACTGTTGAGTCTCCATCCAGCTTTCTCCGTGACTCATCCCTTCTCTGTTTTTATATTGCCTTTTCTCTCATCTAGGCTGTTATTGTACCAGGACTGTTTCAGCAGTCTCTACTTCCTGCTTCTCACCTCTTTCCTCTTCACTCTGTTTTCCATATGGCTGCCAGATTTATGCTTTTTCACAAATGCTTATTTCTTTCCATCGCTCGTCTCTCCTGAACCTCTAGTGCCTAATCACCTGTAGAGGACAACATCTGAATTGTTCGGTTTGACGGTCTAGGCTCTTGTCACTCACTTTCCACAGTACAGACAATGTTGGCTAGACTGCTTCTCACCCTGCCTTGGATGTATTCTGCCACCAAATTTTATGCTTTTACTATTTCAATAGAGATTCCTTTTCCCTCCTTTTGATCTAATAATCTTTAAAAAAAAAAAGATCAAAGACCACATAGGTCTGAATTTTGAACCTAGTCTTATAGTTTCTGATAAGATGGCCTTGACTTTCAGAGCCTGGGGCTTGTGTGTTCTGTTCCGGTAGAGCTTCTCTACTATTTATAATTCTTGTTCATCTTTCTCTTTTAGTACCACTCTCTTTTTAGTGCCATATATTGTATCTTGTTTGTTTACTGTATATTGTCTTCATACTTGGAGTGTATGTTTCTTGAAGGTGCTTTAATATCTTGTGCATTTAAATACTTCAGTGGAGTTTAATTTGAACTTTAAGGTCTCAAAGAAATTATTATGTTAATTATGTTATGTTAATTATGTTAATTATGTAAATTATGTTAAATATTGCCCTCCTACCATGTGCCTTGGGGAAGACAAAGTGATACAGTATCAATTCAGTTATCAGTTATGCAGGAGCCAACCAACTCTTAAGTTAATTTTCCAGATAGTTAGTACTTAGCTCTTTAAGTACTTAAATTTAGTAGTATTTCCACTTAACCATTTATTACTGCTTCTCTTTGGCAAGCACAGGATACCAATGATTATTTAACCTTGTTTTTTGATAATTTACTCATATTTGTGAGACTTACTCATTTTTGTCATCCTAGTCCTCAAAAGTACCAAACACATGGTAGACCTACATGTTGGAATTATTTCTGATTAAAGTGTCATAGTCATGATTTGTTACCATGCCATACATTCTATGGGAGTTAAACTGAATTTGCGTATTTTAACTTTCTTGAAGCTTTTTTTTGCCAGTCTATTTTCTTCTTATAAAAGTAAAGTACAGAATCTGTAGTTTCACGATAGACTATGATCTAATTTTTGAATTAAAAAGTGAGGTTATATATATTCATTGAGATATACAGTTATGATTTTTTTACTGTATATAAATGAAATGCGATAAAAAATTATTCAGATTGCCTCTCAGCTTTCTCATCCTTAATACGATCTTTGTTTTTATTGTGTCATCGCCTTTCTGTCATATGGGTGGCAGAGAGAAGCTGGACTAGTTTGAGAGACTTGATTAGGAGAAAGAGGCAAGTTGATGGGGTGAGAAGTCGGAGTTAGCCAGGATTCTCTTGAGCTGTACTGAGAGAAAGCCAGCACTGTGAAGACCTAAGTGGTCAGCAAAGGAGGGGCAAGTAATTTCTCTGGCCTCAGGCAAACAGGGACAGATGTCCGTCTGGTTGGTTCAGATGTAAGGCTGCCCAAAAGGGCTCTTTGCCTTTTGTCCCTTACTATACCTCTAATCTATGTAGGAAGGGCACTCCACGTTAGAGCCTTCAGTTGTGAGGTAAGGAAAAATAGAGGAGAACAGCTACAGAGATAGTTCTGATCACTTAACAATCTTTTTTGGCAGACTTTCATTCTCTTGTTTTAGCATTTGCAACTGCAGTATTTAAAATAGAGCAGTCTCTAGAGTGCCTTCTGGTGGCAACTGCCAAGGGTTTCAGCCCTTATGAACACAGCTGTTGGTTAGAATCCTGCTTAGTGATCCCTGGGGAAGCACACTATCACTTCTCAGCCTGGGTTAGTGTCCTCTTGACATTAGATGAGGTCTACCCAAATCACCTTAAATAAAAGGTCTGCTTCATAATAGGACTAGGTGTCCTTTCTAAATGCTTTCAGTCCATCAGAGAACTGGAGCATCTGTTCTTGTTTTTCCATAATTCCCAGGGTCAACTTTGTAGATTATTCTAAGAAATCATTCCATGTGAATTAAACAAACCCAAAAGTCGAAAGTGTTTATAGTATCACTTCTGAGTACTGATTACCTTACTGATCAGCAAAGATTTGTATCTTCTAGACAAGAGACTCTTAAAAATCATCGAGGATCTCCAAAAAATGTTTGTTTAGTGGGTTATGTTTATTAACATTTACTGTATTAGAAATTAAAAAAATTTTAAATATTTATCAACTATTTCAAATATAAAAATAAACCATTTAAATATAAAAATAACGAATTGTTATTTAGCTAAATAAATTCACTTCAAAATAAATGTATAACAAGTTAACGTAAGTTATTTTTTATGAAGAAAACTATATTTCCCAAACAGAAAAATTAGAAGGGTGAAAAGTTTTACATTTTTGTACATCTCTTTAATAATTTCCTTTTTAGATAATTGTGGCTATTCTTCTTTGATACTATACCCAAACTTAACGAATAGTATTTTCTTAAAGATTAGTTGCAATGTGGAATCTGAAACTATATTAGTGAACTTTTCATACCTTATACCCTTGGGAAGGAATGAGTATGAAAAGACAACATATTGTTTGAACCTTGTAAGAGTCCTCTGAAGTCACAAAGCACATATTATTATTTCCATTTTACAGATGAAGGGATTGAATCCAGGAGAGTACCACTTAATAAACTCTCTGTGAGAGAACTACTTGTGGTTTGGAATTGCTTATCATGGGCTAGATTTAATGTGGGGAATTGGTTTAATTATCTAAAGGATAAAGGTCCCCTGTTCAAATTACTGTGTGGTTTCTGTCTGTGTGATATATACATTCTTTAAACACTGTATTTTATTTTTATTCTAGACTTATTCAGGACTCTTCTGTGTAGTCATAAATCCTTACAAGAATCTTCCAATTTACTCGGAGAATATTATTGAAATGTACAGAGGGAAGAAACGTCATGAGATGCCTCCGCACATCTATGCTATATCTGAATCTGCTTACAGATGCATGCTTCAAGGTAACTGGAAATGTCAGAATACTAAATACTCAATTTCTTAAAAGTAATTAGGTTTTTTAAAAGATTAAACTTTTAAAAGTATTTTTTAAAAAGATTAAAAAGCAGTAAATATTATAGAAAAACTATGAATTCTTAAGATTAGAATGGGCAAAGTGGCCATTTTTTATAGGAAGCGGGTGTTTGTTGCTTCATCAATACTTCATGTTCATTTTTATGTTAAAAAGCATCTAGTTTTTATATACATTTGATCTCCACCACAAGTCAGTATAACCAAAGCTCTCTTGCATTAGGTTTTAAAACCAACAGGAATAGCCAACAGGAATAATAATAGAAAAGGTGGATGCTTCATTAGGGAAAGAAAGACTATAAAATATTTCTGATTTAAATGCATGTAAAGGAGACAATAAAAGTTAAAAGGCAGATGTCAAGTTGGTTGAATTTTGATTGTTTTCTTTTGGATTTAGAATGAATAATAAATTTGAAGTCATTCATTTCAACCATGGCTTTCAACACAGTGGTCTATGGAGGGACATTGTTTTTGAAAACCAGAATATTACAGTTTTGAATGCATTTAACATTACCCAAAAAGACTACTTTACATATAGGCCTTCCTACTGCTATGTGAAGTCTTCTGTAATAACTCTACTTCTGTGTCCTTTTTTTTTTTTTTAAATAAGTTGTACTAGGTATCATAAAATCTATGCGGCTCTTATAAAATAGTCTCATGATCACCAGGAAAACAGGATATGCTGCATCCACCTATCATCAAATTGCATGTTATGAAAAAGCCATCTTGGTGACTGGGTATGAGATAGTGTGAAGGAATTAAAGTACAATACCCATTTTCTACTTCACGTTTTATTTGGATACTTTTATATACCAGGTCCTCTGAGGCAAGTAGAAAGTACTTTAAGACTAGAACAGTGTCATAGATTGATAATGACAGTTCAATACCCAAAATCAGCTTAGATTTTAAAAAAGATTAATAACCTTTCTTAGGTTTGAAACCAAAGAATATTAAGAAATGGGTATGGCTGTGATAAATTGCTACTAGATAATGGAGAAAGAAGAATTATCACCTTCGTTTTTGGTCCAGTATCTCTGTTAAGAATAATCTTTATATGCAGAAAAGCATTTGTATGAATGAATAAACTTTGCCTTATATGGGAGAAGAAATTGGAGTATGTACACTCCTTCTGTAACTGAATCCATATTTCCTCCTCTAAACAAATATGTTCTATAATTGAGATTGCTGACCCTCTGGTCTTTGAAGTGTTATATAGAAGGGAAGTTTTCCAGAAGGCTGGGACAGGCTCACATATATAATTCTAATTTTTAACAGAGAAGAAACTCCAAACTGCCAAGCTTAATACACCTGCAAGGAAAGGTTCTAGAATCTACTAACAGTCTAAAAACAGCATGAAAACACTGTCCACATTACTTTAGCTTAGGAAGAAGGGAAATACAGTAAACAGAGAATTAGGATTTCTACATGGCCTTCCGTAGTTTGCCACGATAGCCTCATGGCTGTATGCTGAAAAGTTGTGCTTGAGGTGCTGATTAATGATTGGCCAGGCTTTACAGAGTGTGCACTAATGGGCTTGTGCCTTTTCCAATTTCTTTATCAGTATACTGAAAAATGTGGAATGCATGCCCATAAAATTTGTAGATCACATGAAACTGAGAGGGAAAATAAATCATTTAATGAAAAGAAACAGAATTTAAAAAAAACATCTTGACAGGTTGAGTGGGGAATTAGATCTAACAAAATCATTAGCAGAGATAAATGTTAATATCTTGTTAGTAGGTTTGCACACCAACTATATGGATACAGAATGAGGAAGATGTGGCTTATCAGCGTATCATACCATCATTAATGCTAGAATGAACATTGATTGAATATTACTATGTACCAGGCACTGTGCTCATTGTGTTATGTGTATTATTTAGTTTACAATAACATTTCTATAAAGTAAATAGGATTGCTATTCCTATTTTACAGAGGCACAAGAAGTTAAAGATTTGACCAAGAAAATGTAGATAGAAATAGGTATGAGCTAGGATTCAAAAACCAAGGCAATGTGACACATTCTTATCCACAAAATTTCTATGTGAAAGTTAAAGAGAATTACAGTAGTTGATAGTTTTGATTACATAATAATTAAAAAGTTTGATACAGAAAATAGAATTTAAAAAACCCACTCTAAACACTGTGTCATATTCCATTCTGTACGTTGGGGCTACCTGCCAATGTACTACATATGCAACACATTTGGGTTCAGACGTCTGCTAGGGTAGTCAACAGCACATGCAGTTGCTGATGAAGCTCATACTACCTTCCAATGGTGGTCAACCTAGGTTTTCAATTACAAATGTGAGCAAATGTGAGTAACTGGGCCTGTGAAGAGCATCTGTAGCTAGAGAGGGGACCATGCAGAGGATTCAGAGCATATGGTCCCACTGAACAGTGTTTGTTTGTTGGTTCGTTTAATGTAAAAACAGAAGAGAGCTTAATTTTTTTCTTAAGTTTGGATTCTATGGGATAGTGTATTGAGAAAATGCAGTGCACCTGGCACAGTAGTTGATCAAGAACTATTTGAATGAATGAATGAATAAACGTAAAGTTCTTAGACATAAACTTGATTACAGAAATTACAAACTCAGTTTTTATTAGATTTATACCTAAATATAACATATACTTTAATGTAACTAAGCGTTACATGTTTTCAGTGTTAAGTGGAACGTAAAATTTTTAAATTTCCAATTGTCTCCTGTTAATGTGTAGAAATATTCTTTTTTAAATATACTGTATATTGACATTATATTTTGTGACCTTGCAAAACTCACTTATTCTGGAAGGTTTTTTTGTAAATTGGGATTTTCCGTATAGACAATCATGTCCTCTGTAAATAGAGACAATGTTATTTCCTCCTTTCTGATACTATGCTTTTAATTTTTTCTCTTGCCTTGTGATGTTGAATAGGTGTAGTTAAGAACAGACATCCTTGCTTTGTTCCTGATCTTAGGGGGATGGCATGCAGTTTTTCCCCATTAAGGATGATGTCAAGGAAAGGGTTTTTTTTGTAGATGCCCTTTATCAGGTTCCCTGTATTTCTAGTTTGCTGAGGTTTTGTTTATTTGTTTAATCCTGAATGGATGCTGAGTTTTATCAAATGCTTTTTCTGTTTTTATTCAGGTGATTATATGATTTTCCTCTTTAGTCTGTTGATATGGTGAATTAGATTGTTTGCCTTTTGGATGGTGAGCTGACCTTGTGTTCTCAGGATAAGCCACTTGCTCATCATGTGCATTGTCCTTTTTATATATTGTTGGATTTAATTTGCCAACATTTTAAGAATTTTTGTGCCCTTGCTTATGAGATATTTGCATGTCCTTCTTTTATTATAATGTCTTTTTCTGATTTTAGTATCAGGGTAAGGCTTGTCTCTGAATGAGTTGGGAAATGTTTTTTCTTCTTTAGTTTTCTGAAGAGTTTATATGGAATTTGTATCGTTTTTTTCCTTAAATGTTTTGGTGGAGTTCACTAGTGAAGCTATATTTTCTTTGTGGGAAGGTTTTTAATTACAAATTAAATTTCTTCTTTTTAATTGAGGTATAATTGACATATGATATCATAGTAGTTTCACAAATTCAATAGAAAAAGGGCCGTTCAGGTTATTATTTCTTCTTGACTAAGCTTTAACAGTTTGTCTTTCAAGAAATCGTTCCTTTCATCTTAGTTATCACGTTTTTTGATATTATATGGTTCCTAAAATTTCCTTATTATCCTTTTAGTATCTATGGGATCTGTAGTGGTGTTTTCGTTCAGATTCTAGAGATTGATAGTTTGTGTCTTTTTCCTGATTGTTTTGGCTGGAAGTTTATCAATTTCCTTGATTTTTTTTTTTTCAAAGAATCAGCATTTTGTTTCGTTTCATTTTTTTTCTTCTTTCTGTTTCCTATCTCATTGATTTCTGTTTTTTTTTCATTTCTTCCTTGGACTTACTTTGGGTTTGATTTGCTCTTTTTTAGTTTTTTTAAGGTAGGAGCTGACGTCATTGATTTAAAACCGTTTTCACTGTTGGAAAATATGATTTAATTTGACATGGATTTATTGAGTACCTTCAGAAATGGTATGTGGTTTTGGGGGCGGTGCTTTGGAAACCATGAACTATCAAATGCGTCTCTAGTCTTTAGAAGGCTAGTTGCATTTTGAAAGTAAAATTGTTTCCCTTAAATATCAATATAAGGCCGTGTCTGGTTACATTAGTAGGTTTTTAGAGATAAAGATCATTGCTAACTGTTGTCGTGCTAAAGTTGGTCCTTGAAGCGTATAGAGGATTCAGTGAAGCAGGAGAGAGGAGTAGAACAGTCACAGTTGGAGAGAATCTTGGTGGTTATGAAGCCCTTCCCCTTATTGTACTGATAGTGAAACTGAGGCCCAAAGTTAGTACAAGACCTGACAGACCAATAAAGAGAATAGATAAGTCTCATTATAAGAGAGTTATTTTGTTTTGTTTTTCGTTGGATGCGGGAGTGAGAAGCATGGGGGAAGGAAGTATGGAGCAGATTTGAAGGGTAGATTGTGGATGTATAGGTCTCAAATTTCAGACAATGATAATAGCATGTACAGAAGCAGGAAGAAAGCCATTTTGAATTAATTAGGTTAATTTGTTTTTGTTTGGGATTTTAAAAAATATATAAACCAGTTCAGAAAAGCCATAAAAAAAAACTTGGCGTAGTGGAATTCTGTAGAAATTGCTCGGACCAGAAGAATTTAGGAGTCTGAGGGTTCATATTTAGAGTAAATAAGCAGACTTGTTAAAACCTAGTTTTATAGGTAAAGAACTTGAAACCAGCAAGGGATCATGCCTGATTTATAGATACATAGTCAGTGTGCAGCAGAGCTGGAACTAGAACAAAAGATTCCATTTCTCGCTCTCTTGCCAGTGTCCAGTGTGATACCTAGCACTGACTTTCTCTCAGCAGACCTTAGGCTAAACCGTTAATTCTGAGAGTAAAGAAATATGACAATCTTTGATCTCAGACAGCATATTCTACTGGGCAGGCAATTTGCAGTATTGTCTAACTTCAAAATATGGTTAAAAGAAGGCAACAGTGAGGAGCCCGAGAGGGAGTGGGAAGGTTCCCAAGAAGAGATATAGATGAGCTGAGCAGGAAAGGATGCAGAAATATCCAAGTAGATGTGGATTTGGGAGGAGCATGTCAAAGAAAGGACATGGCATGACCTCCGGGAAAATTAACAAAGGAAGCAGATATCAATTATGTAGTCCGGTCGCTGCCTGCAGCAGCCAGAAGAAAGACCAAAGCAGAGGTTAGGAGCTACAGGCATACATCACTTCATTGCCCCTTGCTTTGTTGTGCTTCACAGATGTTGAGTTTTTTTACAAATTGAAGGCAAGACCCTCCACCAGCAAAAAGATTACCACTTGCTTAGTTGCGATACTCACTTTATTGCGGTTATCTGGAACCCAACCTGCAATAGCTCTGAGGTATGCCTATATTAGGAAGTAAATTAAATTAGGCTTGAGGTTGCAGGCAGTAAATGTTCTCTTTGTAGAACTTGTTTTATGCATAGAATAGGATGTATATTTTACCAATATTATATGAAAAGACTATGACATAGTGAATAAGCTGTTTCTCTTTCACGAATGTAAAAATTCCTGAACTACTGAGATCCTCATCGGGCACCTGATGGCATCCACCAAAGGGAAAGCAAGTACAATGTAGGGAGTGACAAAAAAGCTACCTGGGCCAGGCCCCATGACCACAGTCTCTTTCAAAGCAATGGCAACCTTGGTTAGTAGTACTGAGAACACAGGCACTAGAGGCAGACCTATCTGAGTCTCATCCCAGCATCATTGCCCTCAGTAGCCATGTGACTTGGGAGGATCTCATCTGGGAAACCTTGGGAAACAGTTCTCATCTGTAAAGTAGAGATGATGATGCTCATTAAGTGCTTGGAAATCATACATCCTATGCTGGTGGTTTTGGGCTAGATGTAGGTTTGAATTTCATCTTTTCATTTGAAAAATTAAATTGAATAAATGATTAATCATTTTAAAGTCATGTTAGATTTTTTTCATTGTACATTCTTTCCTTATTTTTTGGTATGTATAACATTTTGACTTGAGACACTGACTAAGCTTTATATTGGTGTTTAGCCTTCAACCTTCTTTTCTACTCAGTGTTTGATACTAGGTTTTTTTTGTTTTTTTGTTTTTCTCCTTTAAGATCAAATTAATAATGATTCCTCTCTGGTAGTGGATAGTCTTGGAGTCATTGAAAGGCATTGGTTTTCCAAACCTGGCCTTGCAACAGTGTCACCTAGGGCAGTAGTCCCCAACCGTTTTGGCACCAGGGACTGGTGCTTCTATGAGAGTCTAATGCCTGATGATCTGAGGTGGAGCTGAGGCGGTGATGCTAGTGCTGGAGAGCAGCTGCAAATACAGATGAAGCTTCACTCTCTCTCCCACTGCTCACCTCCTGCTGCGCAGCCTTGTTCCTAACAGGCCATGGATTAGTACCTGTCCTCGGCCTGGGGGTTGGGGACCCCTGACCTAGGGAACTTTGAAAGGGGATTTTTAAATCCCTACCCAATGATTTAGCAAAGGTGGAGCTCCAGGAAGTACATTGTTATAAAATTTCCCAGCTGAATTTGATAAGCAGCAGGGCTTGAGGATCAGAGTTGATGAGGCATGTAAGGTCTTGAAAGCCTGGGTTGTTATTTACCCTCCAGAGAATCTGGCATAAGAATAAGAGAACTTGACTGGATTTAGGACTGTGTGATAGGGTTGGGGAAGAGTTAACGTAGTAGAGTTATGAAGAGGAGTAGAGTTATTAATATTTTATAGGCTATTATTGCAACTTTATTATGTCAGATATTTTTAAAACCAGGCAAATGGTCACTTTCTTTTTTTTTGTTTGTTTTGTTTTGTTTTATAGATCGTGAGGACCAGTCAATACTTTGCACGTAAGTAAATGTTGAACGTTCAGACTTGTTTTTGATTCTGTTGGGAAATAAAGCAATTAATTTTTTACATGGAGGGAGGGGGTAAAGTAGAGCAGTAATTTTTAAGAGTTTAATGTAAACCTTGTAGTTATCTTTTTAAGACTAAGATTATATAAGTTGCTTAAATTTGGTATTACTGTTTGGTTGTCATACTGGGCTTTTCACACATTTCATGATGTTAATCTCTGAAGCTTACATGTTTAGTTTGTATGTCCAACTGTTGACCTGCTGAACATTTCAGTAATTTATCCATGTTAGCTAGTAGACATTATTGATTATGTGCCTTGTGAACTGTGTGCTAAGTACTAGAGAGTCAAGATTGAATAAAACAATATCCACGGGAGGAAATGATTAGATTTGCATTTTAGAAAAACCTCTTTGGTGGTAGTGTAAAAATGGATTGGTGGAAGAGTTCAAACAGGAAGACCAGTAAGGAGGCTGTTCAGTTATCTAGGCAGGAGTTGGAAGTGATTTCAAGTAGAAAACTAACTGGCCACGAACACAGAGAGAAGTGGATGAATTTAACAGACGGACTCCCCAAGACTTGGTGATTTATATGCCTAAGAAGAAGGAACTAAGAGAGAAGGATTTCAGGATGTCTCCAGACATGGGCAGGTGGGACCAAGAACAGATTTAGAGTGGAAGATTATGAGTTTGGTTGAGGACACATTGACTTTGAAGTGCCTATGGCTGGCTCATCACAGTGGAGCTGTCCGCTAAGCTACTGGGTATGTGGATGTGGGACTCAGGAGAGAGAGCTCTGCCAGAAATGCAGATCTGATGAGTCATCAGTCCCAATGCTAATGGAAGCCATGCCAGTGAGTGAGATTGCTTTAGAAGAATGTGTTGAGAGAGAAGGCAGACTATGCGATCCTGAGGAAAAGCGACATTTAAGAGTCAAGTAGAGGACGAGGAGATGCAAAGACCGCAAAGACGGCTAAAATGACCTACCTTAGAGGCATGAGGGTGTGATGACACAGCAGCCAAGAGAAGAAAGACAGTTCAGGAACAAGGGGGAGTGGTCAGCAATATGAGATGCTGTTGCGATTGAGTGAGTTATACAGAAACGTGTGCATAGGATTTGGCAGTAGAGCATGACAGATGATGGCAGTGGACTGAGTGGACTGGGAAGGGAGGTGGAAGCCAGACTGCAGTTGAAAATGAAGGGGAAGTGAAAAAGTTTTTTAAAAACACCAAAAAGCCACTTTCAAATAGTTGAGAAGGTGAAAACAGTAGTACAGGCATACCTCAGAGCTCTTATAGGTTCCGTTCCAGACGACTTCATTAAAGTGAGTATCGCAATAAACTAAGTCGTAATATTTTTCCTGGTTGAGGGTCTTGCCTTCAGTTTGTAAAAAACTTGACACCTGTGAAACACAGAAAGTGAAGTACAATAAAACAAAGTATGCCTGTAGTTAAATAGGAGAGATAGAGAGAGAATTTTCATTGTTGTTACTGGTAGTGTCTTAAATGTGGGAGAGATTAAAGAGATTAAAGAGAGGGAGATGGGGGCAGGAAGAGAGAACTGAGGGAGCAAACAGGGAGATGAGATCCAGAGTACAGGGGTGGATGTCTGGGCAGGGCGGGGTCGTGGGAGATGCGACTCCTCTCCAGGTCAGGGAGACAGATAGGTCTTGATGTAGGTAAGTAGGAATGGGAAGGCTGGGATTAAGAAACTTCTTATCTAATGGTTTCTCTCATCGATAAAGTAGAACATTTGGTGTCTAATAAGCAGGGGGAGGAGCAGCAGGATGGGTCTTAGGGGGAGGAGAGGTAGAAATAGCTGACACTAGTCTGCTTTGTTGTATAAAATTTCTTCTAGAATTGTTTAGCCTCTGGATTATAAAAAACTAGTTTTTCCAAAATAGCAAACCACCCTGAAACGAAATGGCTTAAAACGGTTTTCCTAGTAGTCGGGCTGGGCTCAGCTGGATGGTTCTGCCAACCTGGGCCAGACTAAGCTGTCTCACCTGGGGCTCACTTACTGCATCTGTGGTCACCTACTAGGGCAACTAGGGGCTGGCTGACTGTTGGCTGGGGTGCCTTCGCTTCTTCTCCGCATGTCCCCTCATTCTCCAGCTGGTCAGCCCTAGTTTTAACATGGTGGCAGAGTTTCAAGAGCAGCAAGAGAGCAAACTCCAATGTGTGACTGTTGTTCAAACAAGTTTCTTATTATGTCCCACGGCAGTTCCATTCCCAAGCAAGACACACAGCCAG
>NW_011888825.1:1083871-1094516 GCF_000151845.1 Pteropus vampyrus | reverse complement strand
AGAGGACAGCAGATGAGAAATAGTATCAGACAGTTTACAAGTAATTTGATATTATTGGAGCATAAGGTGTGAATAGAGAATAAATGCCTGTTTAAACTCAACATGCCTAAAAATTAACCTTTACTCCTGTATAAACAAGACGCATCTCCCAATTTCCTGATTTCTGTCATTACCACTGTGTTTCAGGACTAAGGCTTAAAATCTTGCAGTCTGTTTTGACTTCTTTCTCTTTTTCATACCACTGTTTCTAGTTAGTCACCTCATTCGACATTTCTTCTTTCTTTTTGTCCTAGTCTGGCCCATTTCAGTAGATCCTGACTGACTTCCTTGCCTTTAGCCTCTTCCTCCCTCCAGGAAGGAAGTATGCCTGCTTATTCAACAAGTTCCAACCCACGTTGATTTTTTTTCTCATCAGGTCCTTTTTCGTATTTACTGCAATTCATTCCTTATTTGGGTCATGTGTATCTGTTTTATGACTAGACAGTAAGTAGGAACTGTGACTTATCTTGATTGCTTTTTAAAAATTGTCCCCCTTTCCCCCCCGCCCCGAACCTGGTGCCCTGAACCTGGCACCCTGAACACAGTATGTACTTAGGAAATGGATAACATTTAAAAAAAAAAAAAAAAATGACTCTCCTAAGTAGAAACCAAGAAAACAGGTTTAAGTATAGATTAGGTAGGAAGTTTTAGAAACTAACGATACCGTATGTATTTTCAAAGGGTAAACCTTTCTGATACCATTTTTAAAAGGCATTTTAAAAGGCATTTTGAAACTTCAAAACTACACAAAAATAGAATAGTATGTGACCCTCCCCCCATATGCCTGTCTCCCAGCTTAAATGATTTAAAAAATTTCACCCCATATTCTTTATTTTTTCCTTTTTAAACCCTTGCTAATGTAGTTCCTCAAGTTTTTATTTTTAAGACAATTCAAAACTGAATTTTACTGAAAAATTGAAAGAATGGTACTTGAAATGCCCATATACTCTTCATTTAAATTCATCAGTTCTCTCTCTCTATACACAAGCACTTTTTTTTTTTAACAATTTGCAAGTCAGCTGCAGACATCCAGCTTTACCCCTAAATACTTCAGCAGGTGTCTCTCTTAAGGAAAGAGTGTTCCCCACATTACCACAGACCATTATCACACTTAAAATTAATATTGATTCAATAATATCATTAACATTGATTCAGTAAAATCACTGTTACAGAAATTTGAATATAGAATCCATATTTGATTTTCTATAATAGTCCTCAACGTGTTTTTATAACTCTTAAAAATCCATGATTCTATGAAGGATAATTCCTTGCATTCATTATATCTGTTAATTTTGATTCTGTATTCTAGAATAGTCTTCTCACTGTTTTGCTTTTTCGTTTTTTTATTATGTTGGCTTGGATTCTTTAAAAAAAAAAAATCACTTATTTAGAACCTGATCTGTAAATGTCTTCTAAAAATTATCTGTTGCAGTGCAGTTCTGACGCTGACTTCCCAGGGCAAAACTCTTCCACGTGATGCCCGCACTACAGACACCAGCCACAAGCTCGGGTTCACAGGCCATGGGCATTTCTGACAAAATAACACAAATGTTGGGGTTGCCATTACCCCCTCAGATTCAGTAGTTCTCTAGAATGACAAATCAGAGCCAGCCAAAAAAAGACACATAGGGTGGGGACCGGGAGGATCCCAAAGAGACACTTGCATGTCTTCTGCACACTTTCCCTCCTAGCACATAGTTGTATATATCACCAACCAGGAAGCTCACCTGAATTTCAAAGTGCAGAGTTTTTATTGGGTTTCATTATGTAGGCATGATTGATCGAATCACTGGCCACATGGTTGAATTCAGTCTCTAGCCCTCCTCCCTTTCCAGGAGGTTAGGCTGATAGCACTTGGATCAACAGCCCAAACCTCTAATCACACTTTTGGTCTTTCAGTATGGCCCGTTCCCATCCTGGGACTATCTGGGTGCCCACTATGGGTCACCTTGTTAGTATAAACTGTCAAGGCCTGTGTGAATAACAAAGATGGTTTAAGGACTTAGAGACACCATCCCATGAACCAGGGACAAAGACCAGCCAAATTCTTTATTGTACAGCATGAGTTAACAAAGTCACAACTAGAATCTAGTCACTAAAACTCTCCAGGAAATGAGCATAAGTGAGCTACATGTTTTCTGCTCGTGAGCTAGGGAGGAATAGAACTTGTGTGTCGCTCTTCTGCGGTGTCGTAATCAGGGTAACCCTGAATGCAGTAAGCAGGGAACCAGGTGCAGGACACACACTCTCTTCACTTGGTTGGTTTGAGAGATTGTATGACCGTTTTCATGATTTTTTGGAATGTTTGGAAGCAGAAAACACTTGGGGAGTTTGACAGAACGAAAGGTTAATGAGTTCTAATTTACTTTTGTCACCAAAAAATGACCATTGCCAACACTAGTATGTATAATTTGATGGTTATTGTGATTTTAGACTGATGTTTGTCATCAGTTAACAAGCTAGTATTTATTAGGTAATAATAGGCTAGGTAATTCTCATAGCGATCGGTTATCTCTTAGACACAGAGCAGCAGTCATCAAGTACCATGTTTGGTTTGTTTTGTTTTGTTTCGTTTTTCTTTCTCTCCCTCTTTTCATTCCTTTTTCTTTCTTTCAACTTTTCCAAACATCTTATTATGAATATTTTCACATAAAGCAAAACTGAAAGAACCTGGCAGTCAAGACCCATATATCCATTACCTAGATTCTGCCACTAATATTTTACTGTGCTTGCTTTATTATATATTGATCTGTTCATCCCTCTGTCCATCCATCAATCCATTCTATTGTTTGTGTTGAGAGGTAAACTTTTTCTTTTCCAGCTTGGGCCCAGTGGTTGGGGGTCTGCAAATTAACTGACAGTAGACAGATTAGCAGGAGAAAAGACAAGGTTTATTTACACATGCATGTGGTAGTGCTTGGTAAGAATAACTTGCTGAATAAACAGAAATAAAAGACTTATACCATATACTAAACTTGACAAAAAGAGGGGAGTTGGGAGGATTAGGGCTTCTAGGGGAAAATATGGAGGATTCTCTTGGGCTTCATGATGCTAATGGAAGCTGAATTTGCACTTCATGGTGCTAAGGGTTAGTCTTTTGCCATTAGGAAACTCCCTGTGATGGGGGTCACTGGCAGGTCTATTTTCTGGAGGCTCTGCTTAAGATTAGATAACGTTTCTTTCTGTGGCTTCTGATTGTTCAGATGTTTTCAGTCAAAATTTTCATTCTGCTTTAATAGGCTATTAATCCCTTAATTTGATGCATTTCGAGTTGAATTGCAGACATCAGTATACTTCCCCTTAAATAACTTCAGCGTACATAAAGCATATATTAACTAAAGTTCAGAATTTACATCTTTGTCTTTTGAGACAAAATTTACATATAATGATATGCACAGATCTTAACTGTACATAGGTTAAGTTTTTCATGTAACCTAAACCTCTGTCAAGATAGAGAACATTACTATTACCATCACCCCAGAAAGTTCCCTCTCGTATCCTTCCAGCAAAATCCCTACCTCTCACTTCTTTTAGCATCGTCCTATTTTAATTTCTAGATACCACTGGTTATGATATTTAATAACAGTTTTTGGGTTATAGAAGCTGAATTGCAACTTAAGAAATATGAAAATGAAACAATGTATCCTACGTTTAAGAAAACATGATACATCCTGTGGCGCCTTCAGAGACCCACCAAATAAAGGACTCCAAGAGTGTATAACTAGGGTCTTCTTAAATTTAGTACAGAGCTGACCTAATTAAGTTTTTTGTATGAGAATAACTGTTTAGTCAATTTCATCTAGTAGTTATTTTATACTACTATACTACTAATTACGTAGTGGCATAAAAAGGAAATACAATTGGAAACAACATTTTTTAAAAAAATCCAGTGGTTCGATAGCTTCTGTTTAAGCTTTACTTTTTCAGTCATTTACTCTAATTTACCACCCCCTGCCAAAAAAAAAAATGAACATATAATTTACCCTCTGGTCTCATCTGCCTAAAACTCTCCAACTAGTCTTCATTTCTGCAGACTCGGACCAGGCAGTGTGAGCTCCTGCTTAAGGATCCAAGCCCCCTGCTTCATCATTATTCTAGTATCCTGCCAAATTCTTTGATGAAGACACTCAGGATTTCCTTTATCATCACAGAACAAAGTCTTTCACACTTGCACTCCATGTAATTGGAAGTGAAATCCTGTTAAGAGTGTAATCCTCATGTTGACTTTCCTTCTCATTAGAATTAAATTCACAAAACAGTCACCCTTGGTGAGGAATTTACTCTGTTCTCTAAGCCTCCCTTTTAAAGAATACTGTTTACATTTTATGAATAACTCCTGGTTAACTCAAGTGTTTCTCCTTTTAGGTATATTTGAATATAATGTAACAATTGTAAAACAATATTTGACATAAGCCTTCTATCAGGCAGTGACAATAGATTTTTTTCGTTAAGAAATTTTATGTCATGTACAAATATTACATTAAGTGGTGATGACCAAGTCAACTTGGATTCAGAACAGTTGATTCTTACTATGAGTAACATACCTTAAAAGTTTTAAGATAATCAAATCAATAGAATTGATTAAATAGTAAAGCAACCTAGAAATAGATCCCATAAATGTAGTCAACTGATCTTTGACAAAGGATTAAAGGCAATACAATGGAGCAAAGTTAGTCTCTCTAACAAACGGTGTTGGGACAACTGGACATCCACATGCCAAAAAAGTTAATCTAGACCCAGGCCATATACCATCTTCACAAAAATGAACTCAAAATGGATCATAGACCTAAATGTAAAATACAAAACTGTGAAACTCCTAGAAGATAACATAGGAGAAACCCTAGATGACCTTGCATATGATGTGCCTTTTTTGATACAATACTAAACACACAATCCATGAAAGAAATAATGGAAAAGCTGGACTTAATTAAAATTAAAAACTTCTGCTCTGCAAAAGAGAATGTCAAGAGAATGAGAAGGTAAGCCACAGGCTCAGAGAAAATATTTGCTAGAGATAACATCTGTCTGATAAAGGAATGTTATCCAAAATATACAGAGAAGTCTTAAAACTCAACAATAAGAAAACAACCCAATTGAAAAATGGCCAAAGATCTTTACAGACACCTCACCAAAGAAGGCATACGGATGGCAAAATAACCTATGAAAAGATGTTCTACATCATATATCATTACCACTACATACCTAGTGGAGTCACTAAAATCTAGAACATTGATAACTCCAAATGCTGACGAAGGTGTAGAGCAAAAAGCGCTCCCATTTACTGTGGGTGGAAATGCAAAATGGTACAGCCACTGTGGAAGACAGTTTGGTGGTTTCTTACAAAACTAAACATACTCTCGTGATATAATCCAGCAATTGAACTCTTTGGTATTTACCCAAAGGAGTTGAAAACTTAAGTCCAAACAAAAACCTGCACGCAAAAGTTTATAGCGGTTTTGTTCACGATTGCCAAAACTTGGAAGCAACCAAGGTGTCCTTCAGTAGGATAAACTGTGGTACATCCAGTCGATGGACTGTTATTCAACGCTTCAAAAAAAAAAAAAATGAGCTGTCACGTCATAAAAAGGCAGAGAAAACTTAATGTATATTCCTAAGTGAAAGAAGCCAGTCTGAGAAGGCTACGTACTGTATGATTCCAACTATATGACATTCTAGAAAAGGCAAAACTATAGAGACAATAAGTTGATCATTGGTTGCCAGGGGTAGCAAGGAGCGGGGAAATGAATAGGCAGAGCACAGAGTATTTTTAGGGAAGTGAAAACACTCTTATACTAGAATAGTAGATACAAGTCATTATACATTATACATTTGTCTAAACCCATAGAATGTACAATACCCAGAGTGAATTCTAATACAAACTATGAACTTTAGATTCATCCTGGGTAAAAAAAAAAAATGCACCATTCTGGCGAGTGATGTTCATAGTGGAGGAAGCTATGCAGGGGCTATATGGGAAATCTCTGTATCTTCCAATTGTGTTGCAAACCTAAGACAGCTATAAAAAAAAAGTTAAGTCTTAAAAAATAGCTAAGGCAACAGTGTGGTGTAATTGAAATATCATTGTGCTGTCAGTCAGAAATCTGCTATTTCATATCCCAGCCTATCATGAACTAGCTCTGTGACCCTAGGTCAATCAGTTAGCTTTTTTTAGACCTCAGATTGCTTTTGTAATGACTCTTTGTTTTAGATGTCCTCAAGTCTTAAAACTGGGAATTTTTAGATTGTTGTAGCTGTGTCTCAATGATAGCTGTATTATGGGGAAAAAGAAGTATGCAAATTGACTTGTAATTAGAAGTTTAAAATGTTCTAGGCAAAGGTGACAGGAAAAGGAACTAACATCTTTGCAAATGTCATCTCCATTATTCTTTGCAAAACCTTTGTTATCCATGTCCACATGTCACATTAAACAGGTCTTAGCTAGTGTGATGGAAGACTTGAACCCAAGCCTAACTTAATTATAAATCCTCTGCTTTTCCTAGTAAGCTGCTAACAGAACAGAGTTTTGAAACTGTAGGAAATCAACTAACGCTATATATATATATAAAATACATATGTATATATATATTTTATATATATATATATATATATACATACACACACACATGTAAAATACATATGTGTTGTTTTTCAAATTGAGGTTATCTAAAGCAAGAACTTCAGGCAAAGGGTGTTTTTGAAGCTAGACTGAATTTGTTGTTACAAATTGTCAGCGATAATAAAAACAAAACTAATTAAGATCTGAGAAAAAGATTTTTCCGTGGTCCAGAAGAGATTCAGGGAAAGATCCCAGAATTGATTACATATTAATGATCTGCTTCACTGCTTCTTACTATTTTTGTTTTTTATGTTTTTGTTTTGGATTGCACACTTCTTTGAGAAGCCAATGAAAGCCCTAGACCTCTCTAGAAAATGCAGATACTTTCAGATTAGAAACTCCTGATCCTTTATGTCCAAATGTGTTGCAGCAGACACAGGGCAACCCACCCATCGGACATCTTGTTTTGTTCTCCTGTCGTCCTTGCACTTGTACTATGGAGACCAGCAATGAAACAGGCAGCCACTTAAACAGTATAGAACTACGCTATCAGCAAATCTTGCGGTGTTGGTGGAAATGAGGTCAGATTTCCATCCTCCTCCTCACTCTTTGAGGTCTTGTCCTATTGTTCTCCTCTCAGGATTCCCCTAATTTTCTTCAAGAGAGTCTGCTGAGCTTTCTGGGTTCCCTTGCCTTATTTTGTTCAAGCTGTTTTATTTTCTCTACTTCCATCTGAGACAGATGCGGCCATAGCCCTTTTTAAAAAACCTTTTCCCAAGAATTTTATTCCTTTGATCCTGCCATCCCTTTCATATTTAAATTGAAGGTTTTTTAGACTTCTGTTAGTATCTTTATCATCATCATTATTAATCATTGTCATAGCTGTTACTACTACTATTACTGCCATTTATAGAGAGCCTTTTAGGCATGCTAAAGGTAATGCTCTTTACATGCATTATCTCAGTCCTATGAAGTAACTTTATCTCATTTTAAAGGAGTATAAACTGAGGCTCAGAGACCTAAGTAACTTGTCCAAAGCCCCACAGCCAAGAAGTGACAGCCCATACTCTTATCCACTATACTAACGCTATTGATTCATAAAGTAATTTAGAGTTTAGTAATTCAAATGACCTCATGTATGGTGGATGAACAGTTGAGTCACCAATAATGATAATATTTACTGAATACTGATCATGTGCTGTAGATGACTATTTTTTCTTTACAACAAGCTTATGCATTAGAGGCTATTATTATATCTCTATTTTAAGATGGAGACTATAAGGCTCATCATCTCCCCTCTGGGGAACTCAGCAGTAAGGAATTGGAATACATCTAACTTTGAAACAAAATTTTCCATGGCAAAGTTACCTTAGACCTGAAACATGTAAAATGTAGCAGAGTTCATAACCAGCTGTTGAAGTACAGCCCAGTAAGTGTAATGGGCATGTCCAATTGAGAGATGTTAGCCAAGAAACCACAGAGGCAAACTAAGCTGACAAGTAACAATCATAACTGTTTTCAGGATAAGTCATCATCAGTCGAAATGAGAGGCTCATTTCTTAGCATAATAAAAATGATCTGTTTGAAAATGATCTGTTTCAGTCAACATCGTGATTAGCCTTGAAACACTAAGTATTTTGAATAAACTTAAGAGCAAAGCAGAGAAAACCACTATCATAACTATTAAGAAATTATACTTGAGTAAAATCCAAATTCTCTCCCATGACTCCTAGGTACATCACATCCACCCTGCTCCTACTTTACCAGTGTCTACTTTTGCTCTCTGTCTTACTGGTTACTTATATCAAATCCTATACACTGGCCACTGGTTTCTGGAATATACCAAGCTTTTTCCTGCTTTAGAGCTTTTATGTTTGTCTTTGCATTGGCCTGAACACTCTGCCTCCAAATTCTTCACTTTCTAGTTCCTGCTTATCTTTCAGGAGGCTCTTCCCTGACGGTCACACCCACAGGGGATGGTTCTCTGCCCTCCTCTGCCTCTTCCCTCTCAGCCTCCTCCTTGTTTCCTTTGTAACATTTCTCATATCCTGTAATCATTTTATTTTTCTTGTTTATTTTCTGTCTCTTCTAAACTTGAGCTCCATAAGGACATGGATTTTTTTCATAGCTATATCTCTAGCACTTAGAAGAATGCCCAATACATAGAAGTTGATTTTTAAAATATTTGTTGCATAAATGAAAATTATTACCTTATCTATGTACCAGTAGTAGCCAGATAGAAAATAGAATGATGATGAAAGGACATTAATGACAGGAACAAAAAATATTAAAAAGAGCCTAAGAATAAATTTAATAAAACATGTGGAGGACCTATACTCATGTATTCAGTATTTATTGAGCATTTACTATGCTAGGCACTGGTTTCAAAGATGAATAAGACAAATTGTCTTTGCTTGTTTTGAACTTAGAAAAATACAAAGTTATATAAGAGACAAAGATGAAGACATCATTTCTCCTAAAAATAGCATATATATTAATATTAATTAACTCAAAATTCCACCTGTTGTTTAGGAGATAGGAAGGCATAGCAGAACAAAATTATTTGAAGTTTATTTGAAAAAATAAACCTCAGAGACTACTTGATTTTTTTTTAAAGAAGAAAAAATGATGGGTATTCTGATCAGTCGTATTTCAAAACTATTTCAGTATGGCACTGGCTTTTGAAATAAGCCATATGTGTAAGAAGTGAGTATAAGATAAATTAACATTTCATATCACTGGAGAATGAATGTCTTTATGAACCACTGATACTGGGATGTAGGCTGAATCATTTGGGGGAGAAATTAGATTAAAAATCTTTACCTCCAATCATAAATTGGTTTTCTTTGGTTGTTCAGATCGGTTAAAGATTTAATTATATAGAGAGAATTCATCAGAGTTCTGGAAGAAAATACAGATAGATTTAATATTATAGATAATATAAAAGTGAGGATATAGATGGACATAATCTTGGTGCAGAAAAGGTCTTTTAATTTAAAGCGTGAATAACAGGCAGAAACTATTAAAGTTTGGTAGATCTGAGTACCTAAGATTTAAAACTTCTCCATGGCAAAACAAAGAAGGAGATGATTTTTAATATAACAATAGATGATGGTTAAAAAGCTTAACATATAAAATATTCTCATAAAATAATAGGCAGGTCATATCTAGAATTATCAAATCTTGGAGCTAGAAAGGATCCAATCCAGTGACTGCTTTTACAGATGGTGACGCCAAGGCCCAGAGAAGATAATTGGCTTATTTAAAGCCATACACTAGTTGGTTGAAGACTATACTTTCAGAGATCATTTCTATAGTTTGTTAAAACTAGTTGGTCAGTAAGATCCATTTGCCAACCCCTCTGCAGCCGAGATTGTGCATATCTGGGTCCAGAGAGTTAGGAATATAATGCAGCCAGTAAACCTACTAAAAAACTTAAATTGTGCACAGTTCAAATAGTATAATTCTAAGTACAATTCCAAGCAAAGGTCAGAGTTTGTTAGAAAATTTAGATTTTTTTCATGCCTTTCATAAAACAGGCCTAGAGGATTATTATTAGTTGGCAATGCGTATAACATTTTTGAGTTTCTGGGTTTTTTAAAATAAAAATCTAATTATACATTAAAATTTTAATTTCAATCCAAATTGAGATTTTGATTGTTAAGATACGTTTGCTTTGATCATGTCTTAGGGAACCATAAATATTTGAGCAGAGAGACCATAATTCAGGTATCACTACATGTTAGCAGCTTACGTGAATTTCAAGCCTACTACTAAGTAGAAATCAGCAAAATGTGCTAGCCTTGTTTGAAAATATAAATCATATAAAGTGATGGCATTTGTCCCACCCAGTTCATAACAATATTCATAGTACTCATTCATTTTCTCTACAAATGGCGTACTGGCTGCATCAACACTGCACAAGGTTATGTGGATTAAAAAGAAACAAACACAGATAAACAAACACATACACATAAGTAAACAAATGCACAGAGCCATGGTCGTCCTTGCCTGAGGGATCCCACAGCAATGCTCCACAGCAATCACTGT
>NW_011888825.1:1064489-1082711 GCF_000151845.1 Pteropus vampyrus | reverse complement strand
TTCATAACAATATTCATAGTACTCATTCATTTTCTCTACAAATGGCGTACTGGCTGCATCAACACTGCACAAGGTTATGTGGATTAAAAAGAAACAAACACAGATAAACAAACACATACACATAAGTAAACAAATGCACAGAGCCATGGTCGTCCTTGCCTGAGGGATCCCACAGCAATGCTCCACAGCAATCACTGTGGAGATATTTAACAAGATGTATACAAGGTACTGTGTCCGGGTACGGCGGAGAGAACCATTGTTAGCCTGGTTTAAGGGATGAACTAAAAAAGCTCTAACTGGCTTAAAAGATGAATATCAGTAACCCAGAGTTCACTCAGTTTCTTCAGATTAAATCTTCTTCATTAATTGTTTTAGGAATTCCGTTTCCAGGGCTAGATATGTTTCTGGTGCTGAAGAATTTCTTTACTAATGTTCTAATAAATTTCACTTCTCTGGCAGAACCCCAAACTCCACGAAGAGAAAAGTGTTGTGAACATTTTCCTGTGTCTTTCTGGCATCTATCCAAAAATTTTTGGGTTAATTTTATGCCATTTAAATAATAATAATCCTCTTTTTTATTTTATACTAATTCTCATTCAGACTCAGTTTAATTTTACCAACTATAATTTTAGAATGTGTGTGCTATGCTTTCTTTAAGGCGGCCTATGTTAATATTTCTTCCAGGGGTGAATCAGGTGCTGGGAAGACAGAAAATACTAAGAAAGTCATTCAGTACCTTGCTCACGTTGCTTCTTCACATAAAGGACGAAAGGACCATAATATTCCTGTAAGTTTTTGTTCTGCTGTTGTTTTAAATCTTAGATTTATTTTTTTTATGATTTCAGAAACAATAAGGAAGCAAATCTACTCAGTGTGCTGCTATAATTGACAGCTCCCTGGTCTCCAACCACTCCCCACCCAGCAAGTCTTTTTCCGCTTAAAAGGGAGCAAGTTGATCAGGAAATTGCTATCTGCTGCTTATTCCAACAGGGCAAACTGGAATTATGGTTGTGGCTTGAAGTCTAATTTTTTGCAAAGATTTCGTGAGAGTTGTTAAAAATTGATGAACAGTGCCTGTGGAGACTTCTTATTTTCCACGGAAAGAAGATCCTCAAATATTTTTAGCAGTTCTTTCTGAACTTTGCAGAAGCAGCCTGTTGCTACTACCCACAGCATCTTGAGGGGAGGGTAGAAATTTGGGAAGAATTGGTGATAGAAAAGGGGTAAGAATATAAATTTCAGTTATCCTTGATTTGTAAATATACAGAAGTGGTAGTTAATGCGGCCTAAGAGAATGCTAACCACACTGGCTTTCACAGTTCTAAACTACACATTGACTGAGTGCTTTGGATGTGGCTTACTGCTAGAAAAAGACCCAAACTTGCTAACATTTGCATTTATCTGTTTGTAACAAACAGCAGGAATCACCTAAACCAGTGAAACACCAGGCAAGTGCTCTTCTTTATGCTTCTTAGTTTTGAGTGTTTGCACTAATTTCTGTCTTTAGATTGAGTCTCTATTAGAAACAAATACTATTAGTTCTGAGTGAAATCTATTATGAAAAAATTTTTAATTTTGAAAATTTGTTGCTTAGAGGCTTATTCTTTTCATGAGAAGCAGCATGCCGTTTTTGCTTTAAATTTGTTTTCTAGATGAATTTTAATAATTATTTACCCTTTTATCATGACATTGAATCGCATGTTTATGAAGCCTATAAACTCAAGGGTTCGTATGTCAGATGCTAGGTGGAATTTTTTTTAATACTTCTTAAACACATGGAAGCCTAGCTTTATGCTATACATTAAATTTTGAATTTAGGCCTACAACTTTAAAGATGCTACCTTTTGGGTTAACAAATATCTAATCTATTAAAATTGTATGGCCTATGTGTGTTTTAACCTAAAGGCCTTATTGTATTTAATATATAAAATTAGAATTTTTTTTGGCCACAGCAAATAGCAGAAGACTTATTCTTCCTGATTATCAGCTGCCCACCTTTTAGCTCCACAGAAAATAGCAGTGAGCATTTGCTACTACCTGGGAAGAGAGGGAGGGCAGAGCTGAGCCAGATACCTCAGATAAAATGGGGCATCTGTACTTGGACTTGATCCTTTCCCTAGCGTTGGAACAGTTTTGGTTTTTCTGTCTTCCACAAACACAATTATACAAAGCTAATAAAAAGCAAGAAAGGATGTTGAGTTATGGAATTGATCTATTAATATAAAGAAACTATCTTAAGTGTCTAATCTAGAATAGAATAGAAATAAATAGTCCAGATACTAAGATTTTCAGATACCTTTCTTAAAATTCTAAGAAATTCTCAGACCCCAAAGCTGTACTATACCTGTGAAGGCCTATGGTGTTCTCTTGTTCCATTAGCTGCAGACCAGACCATTCGTACGAATTGGGAGGGTTAATGAAATAGTCATTATCCTATAGGTTATTTAAAAGGCTTTGCTGCCAGTTAGAGAAGGAATCTCTAGACTGGAAACTAGCTTTTCCTTGAGCTTTGCCAGTACATGTTAAATGACCTTTTAATATGTACTTAGGTCACTAGTTAAATAAATAAAGTACAAATTTAGGTTTCCCAGTCCTCTGTGGAATACCTAAATCATTATCATTAACATTTTGTTTCGATGTCATTTTAAACTACCAAGCGGATCTCTGTTGTACGTGAGTAGCATGTTTACCCATAGATTTTATTTTGGATCAAATCAATTCCTGGGTAGCAAGTTCTCAAAGAAGGCAACAACTTCTCTGGGCCGCGCTTCACTGTCATTGTTGATTTGCATGTCTTACTGCATGTATCTCCTATGCACAGAATTGTCAGTGCTGCTTTTCCCAAGTTTATTTTAATAATAATCTAGTCAAAGAGTAGCTATGCTTATGTTTTTAGAAACATGAAAAGAATACTGGTTCTTAATTAATTTTCCTTCTCTAGCACACTTAAGGAATATGAGATGCTCATAAGTTATGGGGAATGATTACACTCTGGAGAGGGTCTTCTCAGGAAATTACTTCTCTGTCCACAGTCCCTTCTTCCTCCTGGGGTTCCGCTATTCTTGACTTCCTTACTTAATTTTGAGGATGACTGCTTAAAGTAATAATTATAATGTTGTAAGTCTATACTTTGCAAGGTCGCTATTTCTTTTGGCTCGATAGCACTGGTTTGTAAATTTTTAGAATTTTATCACTAAACAGTAGTATGAATTGTAAAAACAGAAAGGAAGGCATTTCTAGGCTCCTGATTTTGAGTCTTTTAATTATTTGTCTCTTTGCTCATTCTTCTCGTAAAAATCAGCTTTATTGAGGCTTAATTCATGTACCATAAAATTTACTCATTTAAAGTATACAGTTCAGTTTTTTTTAAGAATATGTAATTATCACTACAATTAATTTTAGAACATTTTCATCACTCCAAAAAGAAACCCTGTACCTCGTTAGAAGTTACCTTCCATTTTCTCCCAGCCTCTGAAGATCACTAATTTACTTTCTGTCTCAATGAAATTGCCTATTCTGGATATTTTGCAAGAATAGAATCAGAATATGTGGTTCTCTGCAACTGTTCTTCCACTTAGCATAATGTTTTCAAAGTTCATCCCTGTCATAGCATGTGTAAATATTCTATCCCTTTTTGTGGCTGAATAATAATCCGTTATATTAAATATGTCACGTTTTGTTTATCTCTTCATCAGTTGATGAACATTTGGATTGTTTCCATTGGGCTGTTATGAATAATGCTGCAGTGAACATTTGCATACAAGTTTTTGTGCAGATATATGTTTTCAGTTCTCCCAAGTATACTCCTAGGAGTACAATTGTTGGGTCTTGGTAACTTTCTTTTTAACCTTTTAAGGAACTGCCAAACAGTTTTTCAAAGCCATTTTACATTCCCACCAGCAATTCATGAGGGTGCCAGTGTCTCTATATTCTCTCCAATGTTTGTCACTGTCTTTTTATTATAGCCATCCTAGCAGTGTGAAGTAATCGCTCTTTTTTATATTTGCCTTTGAAACTTAATCTTCCTTATGGAAATGTGAACAAATATAAGAGAAATAAATTTTCAGAATTAAGGTCACAATATTTAAATAAATGTTTACCTATAAACTTTTGATGTACTTTTTATAATAAAATTAAGTCTTACTTGACTTTATTCCCCAGCCAACTGAAAGTATGGTTTCCGTGCCCTCTTCCCTCATCACAGGTTGCTGTTCAGACCTTCAAAGTCAGTACTGTGTTCAGGCTTTGGTGTGGCAGTTTCAGAGAATATTTGAAAAAAAACTAATTTCTAAAACTTGGATCATCCCCTAAGAAAGATTCCTTTAAGCCAACCCACCTGCCCCAATGACTATTGAGTCATCCAAATCTAGATAACAGCTTCAGGATGATTTAGTATCTGCTGGTCTAAACTGCCTTGAACTAAGACGAAAAGGTGATACATAGCAAGTAACAAGTACAGAAATTAGAGCCTGCCAGTTGATATTAGAGTCTGTTTCTTAACACCTCGACTCGTTGCTGCCACCTGCTTTCCTCCCTCCTCTTGTGGTCAGTGGGACACCTGCAGCTTTTCCCTGTCAGGCCTGTAAGATAGAGAATGATATCAGCCTAAGTTCCCTTGTTGGCTGAACTGGAGTTTTGAAAGAGGTATATATTTTTTACCAATTTCAAACTCATCCTATATCTATCATATAGCAAATATATATCATACACTATATAATAAAGAGTTTTCATTATGATCGTTAAGCCTTTAAAGCATCATATAAGTATAAATGCTTAGAACTTTAAAAGTGATTTCAATAGCTGATACTGATTTTTTCCTACATTCCCAAATGACATTTCTCGTTATCATATAGAATAGAAATAAGGAACATTGCCCATCCAATTCTAGCAGAAAGGTTAACACCTAGTCACTGCCCCCTAATGGTTTATAAATGGCTTCATAATTTGGTTTAGAGATCTTAGCACTGTTTATCTAAACATGAAATTTCTTAACACAGAAATGATCAAATTTAGTAATGATTTCTTAATTTAAGACCATTTTTGTATGTTTTATGATATTAATCTTGTATCAAGCTTTTTGTGATTGATTTACGAGTTTTTGAGAACTTTGCTTGGTCTTGTTGATGTCACAAATCCATTAGACAGTAATCCCACAACACTTAATGTAGTGGCTCCAACAGCAGAGACATGGAAGTGCCCTAGTCTACAGTAAATGGTCATTATGAAGACCCTTAACCCAAATCTTATTGTCACCTTTTAGCTCACCACCATCCCTTCCTTAAATACTAATAGAATGTTTTAGGACCTCTGATTATGCATTCATTCAGTAACATTAATGGTATACCATTTTGACCCGTTACTTACTGACTGAGCTAGGTGCAGGGGATATAGCTAATTACTATAAGCCAAAAGAAGAAAGAATAAACTCAGTAGATTTTCTCTCTCTCTCTCTCTCTCTCTCTCTCTCTCACACACACACACACACACACACACACACACTAAAGGAAAAGAATAGACTTGACCCAGAGAATCCTTGTAGCCATGTCTAAGGAATGTTAAAATAGGACATCAGTACTTGTTTTACTTCCGAGTTAGAAAAA
Organism: Pteropus vampyrus; assembly: GCF_000151845.1. Taxonomy (NCBI): domain Eukaryota; kingdom Metazoa; phylum Chordata; class Mammalia; order Chiroptera; family Pteropodidae; genus Pteropus; species Pteropus vampyrus. Next base: position 1,077,111 of record NW_011888825.1, on the reverse strand, counting down.
CAGTTTAACGGTGGGTTATTACTTAAAGTATTTTCATTATGGTTTGGCAGGATAGTATATGTAATTTTAAGGAATCTGTATTCTAATTCATGGACTTAACAAATGTTTAGTGTTGTAAAGATGATGGTCCACTTATCAAAAGTCATTGTTTCTGACGCTTTCTACATTCTGGTTATACATTCTGAGTGACATAGAAAGGATTCTAGAGCCCAAATAATTGTTGCAGAGCCAGTATACCAAGGACTTTGCAAGATGTTAGCCATAGGCATACTGATGAAGTGACCCCTGACCTCAAGGGGAAAAGTACTCTGTTATATAACAGAATAACTAACATTCTTCATTATGACTCTCAGTCATTAAAATTGGTTCAGAAAACCATGTTTAAGAAATTTTGGTAGCATATAATATTTAGAAAGATTTATATCAGAAATAATCTGGTGTTTTGAAGTCAGTAATCTAGCAAGTTTCACAGTACAGGGAGCATATCATCTAATGCCAAGAAAGTGAATCGGTACTTTGTAATGTGAAATCCCCGTAGCTTGGGGTTCTCAAAAGGACATGTTCCTGGCTGGTCTCAGTGGAACACAATCATAGACTGTAATTAAGACCTGCGAAAGTCTGGACAACCCAGATATAAGTTCTACAGAGCAGACATTTAAGGGGCATGTCTCCTCACTATGTCATGTGCCTCAGGAACACTTCCTTACCCTTCCAGCTGAGTAAAGGAGTCCAAACTAGGGTTGGATGCCAAGATTATATATATATATAGCATATATTTGTTCCTGTTTTGAATTTGATTATAGTATAATGAATCACATAGCAATTGGCCATTAATTAACAAATCTTATGTGTGGCTCCTTATATTCCTTTTTTGCTTAGAGAATCATATTTACTAGTGGTTTTTATTCCTTTCTTTCTTTAGGTCTAAAATACTGTGGGTGTTTCAAAGTATAGGGGTAAGATTTATGTTTGGAAAAAGCAGATTTGTTTACATCGTGCAATATAATTCTAAAATTACGGTCAAGGAATACAGCATTATTTTCTAGTGCTTTTCATGGCCAGAAATGACATCATGCTTTCCCATATAGCTTTCTATTGTGTTTCCTGATTAAAGCACATATTAATATACTTAGAACTTTTTGTAAAATCTGTTTTATAGCCTAATTTGCACATATAAGACACTGGGGAAAGCATACCTTATATCAAGTACTCATACTTAGCCTTTTAAATTAGAGCAAGAAGTCAGTAGCATCTCCATCTTTGTCATGAAGATGAGGACATTGCTTTATCTACATCATTAAGATAGTATGTGAAACCTTTGGGAAAATGGCAATCTTTATACCACTAATTAAAACATATAAGTATTAATATGTTCTTAAATTATCACGCTAAATTTCATTTTATGCAAACCAGTTTCTTTGTTTTATTTTCAGAATTCTCTGTCTAATTTATGTGCCTTGTCCTTAAATTTATCTTCTCTGATCAATGTGACATTTTCTTCTTGCAATCACTTTATGGATGCTAATTTTTTTCCTTCAGGAGAGCCTCATAGGACCAAGAATAAGAAGCCAGCAAAGGTTGCTGGATGGCAAACTAAATGAAAGAACTGAGGAAAAGAGGCAGTTTTTTTGTACTGTTTTGTTTTTTTCCCTGAGAACTGAAGTAAAGACATTGGATTAATATACATCTGCTTTTATTTGTGTGTGTGTATGTGTGTGTGTGTGTGTGTGTGTGTGTGTGTGTGTAATGTCTTTTAGGGGGAACTTGAACGGCAGCTTTTGCAAGCAAATCCAATTCTGGAATCATTTGGAAATGCGAAGACTGTGAAAAATGATAACTCATCTCGTTTTGTAAGTTGAAAAGTATCAGAAACTTAATTCCTCAGATTTTTAGTTAAATGTCTACTATGATTAATTAAATGCAGTACTTTCTAGATTTTCAGAAGAGGCTAATCGATGTAGTATAGAACAGTACTGTCCAATAGAAATATAACACAAGTCACCTGTAACCTAAAATTTCCTAGTAGCCACATTTTAAAAAGCAATAAAATGGAAAATGTGAAAATAATTATAATCATATACTTATTCTACGTGAACACATAATTATATTATTGTATGGATAGATAATTATACAACCTCTCTGAACTTATTTGTTCATCTTTGGTGGGGGATGATATCTAAAATTCGATGCATGTTTAGTGCTTAACACAGCACTGGGTATAATAAATGCTCAACAAATAAAGTTGGTATTCAATGTAGTTCATTGTCCTTTTCATACCTTGCTGTTTTTATGGGATATGGACCTCAGAATAATTTGTCACAGAATAATTTTCTGTTTAAAAATTCTTCAGTTGTTCAGCTCTCTTAATTCATTTCTCCCTCAGTTTGACCAACATTAACAGTTTGCCTGAGATTATCCTAAGTGACGGCCAAATCAGTATTAGTATGAAGACACCACCCTCCCCATTCAAACCTGCTCAGAATCAACAGCTTAAATGGCAAATCATCTCTGAGCCCATATTCAATACAATGGTCATTCTTTCAGTAAGTCTTTTGCCCTGGATTATAGTCATCAAGATTCGATAACCCTTTCCATGGTCAGTTTGGAGAGGGTCTTCGATTTGAGTTATTTCTGCTTAAATTGTTCAAGTGAATTCTGTTTTTTTTTCCTCCATCTTCTGACATTAGAAATATTGGTAAAAGTCAAGAAGGCCAGAATAAGAGAGGCTTCAATTCAATGGATAATTTGGGGGAATCTAGTATCATTGTGACATACTTTTTTATTCAAGGAATGTAAAATCATGGTCTGCGTGCTAATTTTCTGATGACATGATTTCTGTGATCAGTGGAAGTGACTAGATTGAGAATCACAGAGGACACGGTAAACACAAAGATAGCCAGGTAACCAACCCTCTTATGAGTTTGCTAGGGCTGCCATAGCAGAGTACCACAGACTGCGGGGCACTTAAACCACAGAAATTAATTTTCACACAATTGGAGGCTAGACGTCTGAGATTAAGGTATTGACAAGGCCGGTTTCTTCTGAGACCTCTTTCCTTGGCTTGTAGGTGACCATCTTCTCCCTGTGTCTTCACATGGTCATCCTTCTGTGTGTGTCTGTGACCTCTTCTTCTCTTATAAAGACACCAGTCATTTTGAATTAGGACCCTCCCTGGTGACTTCTTTTTAACTTAATAACCTCTGTAAAGACTTGATCTCCAAATATGGTCATGTTCTGAGGGACTAGGGTTTAGGATTTTACACATGAATTTTGGGGGCCGGACTCAATTCAGAACATGGCATCCTCAGAGATAAGAAGTATAAGAAGTATAAGAAGCCTTCCAAGTTATATAAGAGATTTATGTGGTTGGAATATCGTTTATTCTTAATAAGTAAAATTTGAAGATTCACTTACTCCACATTTATTTAGTAATTAATTTAGCATTTTATGTACAAAGTGGGGTAACAAATATGCCTATGACAGTAGGAAGCATGGCTGTGACTTTTGGATTTACAGAAGATCTGGGGAAGCTGAGCTTCGTTTATAGAGTTTCTGTCATTCCATGGATCATCAGTATTGAGCCTGAGCCGCAATTGAATCTTAACTTCTTCCTACTGAAAGCCCTATGTTTAGTGGCTGTGTCATGGGATAGGAGACACTGAGCTACCAGCTTAGGTATGTGAATCTCTGTGAAGATTTTCAACAACTTCTTAGTGGAAAATGTTTCATTTTACCACATAAATCAAGTTACCAGTCTGTTCTGATTTTCTCCCCCTAAACCATACTTTAAATTGAAGAGAAACAGTTTTGGGCCCATTTTTCTCATTTTTACATAGAAAAGATAAATTGCTGCTAACCAGTCATTTGTGTCCTTTGATAAAGAACGTAACGATTCTATTACTAAGTGATAAAGGTTAATATACTTGCAAGGATTTTTGTGTTTGAGTCAGACAGAATTACAATTCTGAATTAGCTATCTATTGCTATGTAACAAATTACCCTAAAACTTAGTGACTTAAAACATTTATTATTTCAGAGTTTCTGTGTAGTGGGTGGTTTTGGCTCAGGCTCTCTCCTAAGGTTGTCATGAGATGTCGTTGGCTAGAGCTGCAGTCCTGTGGAGGCTTTATGAAGCTCACTCAGGTAGCTTTTGGCAAGAGGCCTCAGTTCCTCGGGTTGAAGGCATCTTCATAGAGGTGCTTGCTCCTGATATGGTACCTGGCATCCCACAGAGCAGATAATCCGAGAAAGAGCAATACAGAAGCCACACAGTATTTTTTATGACCCCAACTTGGAATATACCATCCCTTTAATATATTCTGCTGGTCAAACAGATCAACCCTGATAAAGTATGAGAGGGGACTCCATAATGACGTGAAGAACAGAAGGTGGAGATCACTGAATTCATCTTGGAAATTGGCTACCACAAATTATTAGACAGATTTCCATATTGACATATATAGGTTATAAGCTGTAATTGCATTGTTCTAGATCAGTGGTTCTCAATAGGAGGCCCCGTGGAGAATATTAGGTAGTGTCTGGAGACGTTTTGTTTGTTCAGCTAGGGCAGTCACGTAGTGGTGTGCATCTGACATCTGGTGGGTAGAGGCCAGGGATGCTGCTAAACATCCTACAGGACAGGCCCCACAGCAACGAATTATCTAGCCCAAAATATCAGTTATGTTGAGGTTGAGAAACCCCGCTCTAGCTTGTTCCTTTAAATTGTAGTCTAAATTAATTACTTTTTGAAATTTATTTGCAAAGTACTTACTATACATGAGTCTCCTAATGCTTATTATTTACACATGCTATTCCAAAGATTGATATAAATAATTCTGGTAGGAATTTGTACACTCTACTGGTAGGAAGAATGTCTTAGATTGTTTTCTAGTAAGATTGATTCTAGCAAGAATCACCTATCTGATCTAAATTCTGAACAAACCATGTTTCAGCTGAGTTGTTCTCTGGATCCTTAGTTCCTGGCACTGTGCCTCTTACATGTAGTAACATAAGTGTATTTATGGGATGTTCCACCTTCCAAAGTGCTTGTACTGTATAATCTTTAAGTATGCTCAGTCTAATATGTTAAAAGCTCATCATTTTAGAAAAAATATTTTTGATTAAGACAGTGTTCTTAGACATAGCTATGCATTCAACCAAGAAACAAATGTATGTTTAAATTGTTGACTTTGGGCTTTGATTTTTAGAAAGTCAACTTTATATTGATATGTATAATCTTTTTTTAAAGAAATAGTTTAGTAGCTAGCTATTATCATAAGGCATTAACGACACAATACTGTAAAAAGTGGTTGATTTTAGTCGTTACATAAAAAATAGTTAAGTAATTTGTTCCATTGACTAATGTTCAGTTAAAACATCCCTTAGCAGTTGTCTGTGGATGTTGCCAATACTTTGATCTCAGGGGTTTATCCAGTAGTCAGTGTAGATTCATTTTTAAATTAAATTTTATATAATTTAGGTTTTTTGTTATGCAATTCATTTATTAAGCACATATTCTTTGCCAGGCACTGTGCTGCTTAGTTGTTCTATTTGGATGTCTAATAGATTTCTTAAATTTAACATATTCCAGATAGAACTTTATCTTTTCCATCCAAAATTTGTTTCTTAGGTCTAATGTCAACATATGGTACCATCAAAATCATCCAGTTACTTAAGCATAAAATAAAATAAAAACAACAAAAACCTAGAAAAACAAAATATCTAGGAATCATCCTTGATTCAGCCTTTTTCTCATGGAATAAATCCTATTTGTTACATTTCCAGAATGTATTTCAAATTTGTCCACATTTCTCCTTCTCCCTCTTAAACACTCACTTAGTCTAAAACTCTATCTGATGAATTTCCTCTATTACTATCACAGTGTCCTATCGATTTCCCTTATAGCTCTTGTCACAATCTGTAGTAAATTTCTCTGCTTGTTCATGGTCTCTTCTGTTAGAATGTAAGATCTCCGACAGTAGAGACCTTGTCTGAGTTGTTCTCTGGATCCTTAGTTCCTGGCACTGTGCCTCTTACATGTAGTAACATAAGTGTATTTATGGGATGTATTTAGTTAAAAGATGGTTGCCCGCTAAGTGCTAGACCTGTTCTAAACCCTGGGAATATATCAGTGGACAAAACCAAACTTCCTAGCATCATAGAGCTCACCTTCGTTTAGGTTTTATCTCTAATATATTTTCAACAACATGACATAATGTACAGTTGAGCTCAGGGAATGTAGTACATGTACTAGACCCTGTGCGAATATGTGTGACCCAGTTTTAGAATCATGGGCAGAAGATATGTGGGAGGCGGTGGCTTCGTGGACAGGCCAGGCCTTGGCTTGGGATTGGTGTTGTACCCCATACTGGGAGAGTAATGTGATATTAAAAAACGAGTTGGGTGTACAGTGGAATTTCATGTAGTCAGTATTTACAGGCCACGTGCTTGCAATGGAAATATTTGAAACTGTAAACTCCACAAGCTTTAGAATCCATTTGTTTCCATTTCTTTGATCTGATATAGACAAGTAATTTCCTGAAGAATATCTTTTCTTTCAAAGATGCTAACATATGGTTTGTATTAAAGGAGATTCTTTAGGAGAGCATTACCCTTATGAAAATAATCGTTCACAGTTACTCCAGTTCTGTTTATAGAGAAGTAAAATGCATTCCAGATGGAGGAGATTTTATGTAAAATGAATCTCTTGTAATGAAACTTTAAAAACAGGGACTTCAATTTCAAAATGATTGTATCAGCAGATACATCTTCCCTCAGAAAGTTTTAGTAGGACTCATTTTCTGTATTTGCACAAAATTTTTTTTTTTTGCAACCTTATTTAAGCAAACAGTTTGGCAATTCCCAAGTTTATGTGCTTCTTGCTAGATAATTAGCCTCTAGTTGTTACAACTAGATAAAGGCTCTAGGTATCCTCACTATTGCTTAGCTACCAGATTGCAATGAAAGCAAGCCAGAATTCTATACCCTCACATATATTTATTAGCAAGCAGACTCTAACAACAGTTTTGTAAGTAAATCGAATGCAGTTCCTGCTCTGTCAGTCTTTAGTATTCTCACCTAACCTTTCCCTAAAGATTTACTGAGACGGAGACAGTCTGTACCAGGCAACCAGCATCTTCTGAATCAGTGGCTGTACACAGTCATTTTAGAATCGAGCCCTAGGCAGCCTTCCCAACACTACGGCCAGCCTTTCTAAAGTCTTAACACCTTGTTCACACCAGAGTCAGGGGATGTCTGTCTATTTCCAACCAGTCTATGTCTCTAAGTGCCACTCACTTTACTCCAGGAATTTCTAGTATCCATTATACTAAGTAGCAAGGCTACCTAGTTAACATGAAAGCTCATTTTACTAATTAACAGAGCTTCTGGTGCAGTTTGGAGATTAAGATAGCTGAAGCATTTAAAATAGCCATCTGGCCTTTGAGTTAATCTTAGCTAATTACTCCTAGAGTGGGTTTTCCCATTTAGGGTAACTAGTTGCCTCTAAAGTAGAGATTTTTACTGGAGTAAACACACATACATAGCACACTATGTTGACGTGTTTTAAAGTAAATTACAGATTTTATGACAACTTTAAATACCAAATGAGGAAGGGGAAAAATATTTTCAGAGCATGAAACAAACCTGCGTTGCCCCTGTAGTAAGTGTCTAACAATCTAGGTTTAATTATTACAGATAATCTATAAGCACCAAGAAAAAGTTCAAAAAAATCGGTGCCGATTAAGAAGGAATAAAATTGTTTAAATAAGCTGATTTTCTTACTATTTTCATGACAGTATTAAAATGTCCACGTTGTGCTCTTGCACCTTCTAAATGAAATTCTTAATTTCTATTTTACCTAAGAGAGAGGATTCAAATTGTCTTTGCTGTCCAGAACTCTTGCAGGAAGTATGTTGTCTCAGTTGTTCTTGGATTGGTACTCAATGTACGTATGACGTCAAAATACGTACTCTATAATTCATACATAATGTACTTGTCATATTTTTCTCTTTTTCTTTGTTTTTATTGGTGAAATTCCGGTTGAATGTTCTGAGTACTGTAATCTGACCTGTGTGGAAATCAAATTTAGAGTTGGCATTTTCACTACAAGTTTCTTCACATAATGTTTATAAGATTAGAGGACCTACTTGAAAGTAAAACTCTTTACTTGTTTTATACTTTAGATTTTTATTTTAATAAAAATCTTAATTCTCAAAGAGTATTTATTATATATGTGAGGAAAAGGCTTTTTAACATATAGATTTTATTCCTTCTCCTTCTGTCCCCCCCTGACTGAAGTAATTTCATATCCCATGGCCTGCTTCTTACCTAATTTGTCAGGATATCCAACATTAAGGGGAATATATAAATCCTAGACTGTTTGGGGATATTCTGCAAAGTATTTCTTTTTGGTTCTGAAATTTTACTTTGTCGTGTTGTTGTCAAAATGCTCTCAATATAGCTAAATGTAAATGTTGCTTAGCATAGAGTTGATAATTTTCAACTTTGTGTTTTTGTTTTGTTAAAGTGTTTTCAAAATAGAATCAATTCTAGAACTCTGGCTTATAATTATAACCAAGATTTATTAGTGACTGTTGTTTTCAGAGATACTAGTTTCTTTTGGGTATGTATAGAAGAAGCAGGAGTTGGGGTGGGGGAAGGCTTGGAGGGACACCCTGATCCACATTATATCCTCCCCACATTGCAGGCTTCTACTGCCCCATCTCTTTCCTCATGTCATTACTCTTTGCCTGACCATTTTCGTTTGGCCAAAAGATATTTCTCTGATACTAGCTGTAATGGCTAGAACAACTATGGACACCAGTTGTAAAAGGGCTAGGGAATTGATTTGGCTAGGGAACTGATGGGGAAATTAGATGTACATTGATGACTTTGTTTATTCAAGTAAATGAACATATGTCTAAATTATTTTGAGACATTTTGTTTTAGGTTACCTGTTCAGAGAGCCAAAACTTTCATTTCTTCTATTTCTCTTTTGAATCTGACTTCCTTTCCTATTTACCATGAAGTAAGGGAAAAACATAAATTCACTATATATGAAATGTTCAGTTTTGTATTTTAAAGTTATTAAAGTTCAAATGTATCAATATAATAACTTTATTTTATTTCCCAATTAAAGAATTTATTTTGTTTAATGAATTTTGAACTTCTAATTTGGGGTGGTAAAGGAAAGGAATAGAAAGTAGTATAAGAAGTTGAAAGCTTAAACAGCATGTCAATATATACCTAATCAAGAAATTAAACAGACGTTGAAGTCTGAAAGTTTGCATTTCTATGTAATGAATTTTTTTAAGTGAAATATTTTTTCAATAAGAATTAGGTGATACCATATGATTTTGATTAACCTTTTTGCAATGTTTAAATGAGAAGTTTGAGAAAGTATTTCGTTGAACAGTTATGTTCATTGGCAATGTATGCTTCGCAGCTTTGAAGTAATAACATTGTCTTTTGACTACTGTCTTAAAATAGCAATTTTTTATTAACTCAATGAGGTATTATATAGCTAATACAGCTGTTTAAAACTTATAAAGAATTTTAACCCTCAATATAATGTTGGGACCAGATTTTAGTTTTTGAGTTGTTGGGTTTTTTTATTTTGTTTTGTTTTGTTTTGTTTTGTTTTGAGCAATTCCAACTATTCGTAAGTACTAATAATTTTTGAACTTTATTCTTTCTTAGGGTCTTCCAAAGAACAGAGACAAAATTTACTTATTTTTAAAGTAGAATTAAACTCATTCTCTCTTATAATTACCAATGAGTCCATTGGACCATTTTATAAATCTGAAGATGTATTATGGAGTATTAGTGATCATTTTTTTTATATCTTGAAACATTTTGCTCTTTCATCATCCTAGGAATTGGTTCATCATTGCCTATCAATTATTCCCAAAGATGTTTAAAAAAAGACTAAAATAATAAGAATAATGGAATTGCCTAGAAGGATGCTACAATAGTGACGATTGCATCACTCTTTAGTTTGCTTATTGTATTGCCCAAAGTATTGCACCATCCTTCAAGAAGGTATGTAAGAAGACTAGAGACACCATCTTTGTAGTCTACTTTTAGCTTTCAGTGAACATAGTTGAAAAGTCAGAAGTTTTCATTTTCTACCTATAATGGCAAAGAGAAGAAAAATAATAGAGGAAAATATTAGATGAGTCTGAAGATGAATGCAAGAGACAGAGTTAGCACTACAGACTCTAATGATGACAGTGAAATTGATTTTGTAAGTGAAGTCTCACATGATGACAGCCTAGAATTTTCTCAAACTCAAGAAGAATCTGTTTCTAAGGACAGGAAGGAAACGTGGCATTGGCATCCAGTTAGTTATTCAGTAGGAAGGACTTTCTTACTCAGTATTTTGCAACAAGTATCTGGACCATCTTTTGCTAAATGGACTTGTAACAGTATTCCTTCATCTTGTGTGTTGTTTGCCTACCACATTTTATCTGGTATGGTTTGTAAGAGGACAAATGCTGAAGGCAGATGTGTGTATGAAAGTTACTGGAAGGAAATAGATGATGTAGAAATGAAGAAATTCATTGGATTGACCATTCTAATTGGTGTTTGTAAATCTAATAATGAAAATGTTTTACAATTATAGAGCAAAAGTCCTTCCTCTGTTTAACAAAATTATGAGCTGTCAAAGGTTTTAGATGTTCTTCAAGCATTGCATTCTGACAATGCAAGTACAATAGTAAGAACCTGTTGGCAGATGAGAATAAAGGTGCCACATTGAATAGCCATTAGTCTAGAATGTTGTATCTCTTGAAAATAATGGAGTTTTCCCTGACAACTTAGAGGTTGAAATCAGATTGCAGTGTATCAAGGACTACTACTCTTTGTAGTAGTTTTAAGAGAACTTAGAAATAAACAAGCACAGAACCTCCCTTTAAATTGCCATTTAGCTAAAAGCAAACTAATATACTTGATAAACTGTAAGACTACTAGGTTCTAAAGGCAGTCTTTCTGTGAAGCCCTCTTCCGTGTTCCCATACCACGTTTTAGTCCTTTGGAAGTGTCTGTACCACGTTGTTATTCAAGTGTTGAGAGAGCACAGCCTCACAGTTCTACCTGCGTTTGGGGGGCATTGGGTCCGTACTCTCAATGCCATAAATGTGTTATTTGTGTAAAGTGGTTATTTGTATAAAAGTCATACATAGATGACATTATAAGAGCCTATCTCAAGGAGGGAAAATTATTCTCCCATGGAAGAAAAAAATGCAAACAAAACTTTCCCTCCCTCTCATAAAACAAAACTAGCCAAACAAACAAATCGTCTTTTTGGTTTTGTGACTGTAGAAGAAAAATGCCAAATTCTCACTACTAGTCATTAAGCAGCCTCTTAAAGATGGATTTGCATTGTCTGGATGGAATTTAAATGGTTATCTCATTAAGTTTGGGTGGTATAAGATCAACTTTTAGACTAGAGGGCGTGACAGGTATTGGTGACTGACACTATCCTAATTTCCCAGGGATGTTCCATCTTCATATATTCTATTCCATTGTCTACATACACTCAGCTATAGATGTTAGACTCATGTCTAGAGATTTCTTTGGTTTAGCCAATGTTTTGATAATTTGTTATGTAGAGTGAGTGACTTTGTATACATGCCTGTGTGAGAGGTGGTAAGAGGCTATTTGTCACAAAATGCCTTTGCTTCCTACAGTAATCGTATTTACCACCTCCCTTTTGAACACTTCAGAGTTTAGTGGCATCTGAAGCAGACTCTTAATGGAATGTCTGTTGTGATGGCATGATACCTTAGGTGTGTCAAACCAGCCGTGCATTTTCTGTGCAGAGCAAGGCTTTTCGATAATGTAAAATAGAATATTTACATTTTGGTGGGGCAGAGTTAGAAGGACATTTTGGAAATGGTGAAGGGATTTTTTTATATTAGGTTTATTGATTTATATTTTGTATACAATAAAATTCACTCTTTTTAAGTGTACAGTTCGATGAGTTTAGACAAATGTATATAGTAGTATAACTAGCACTGGGGTCGGTCCAGAGAGAGAATATTTCCATTACTCCAGAAAGTTTTCTTTTACCTTTGTTTAGTAAATTCCCTCCTTCTATTCCTAACCCTGATAACCACTGATCAGTTTTGTTTTCTTTAGAATGTCAACATAATGGAATCATATAGTATGTAGTGTTTTATGTCTAGCTTCTTTCATATAGCATAATGCTTTTTAGATCCATCCAGGTCGTTGGGTATATCGTTGGTTTGTTCCTTTTTATTGCTGAGTATTTCATTGTGTGAATATACCATGACTTCTTTATCCATTCACCACTTGATGGACATTTGGGTTGTTTCCATTGAGGGCCATTAATAATAAAATGGCTATGAATGTTCATGTGCAAGTTTTTGTGTGGACACATGCTTTCATTTCTCTTGGGTAACTACTTAAGAGTGAAATTGCTGGGGCATATGGTAACTTATGTTTAATTTTATAAGAAACTAACAAGTTGTTTTCCAAAGTGGCTGTACCATTTTGCATTCTTACTAGGGTTGTATGAGAGTTCTAGTTATTATATATCCTTGCTGGTCTTTCTTAAAAAATTTAGCCATTCTTGGGGTATTCAGTAGTATCTCATTGT
>NW_011888825.1:1062052-1064439 GCF_000151845.1 Pteropus vampyrus | reverse complement strand
TTTATATTTTGTATACAATAAAATTCACTCTTTTTAAGTGTACAGTTCGATGAGTTTAGACAAATGTATATAGTAGTATAACTAGCACTGGGGTCGGTCCAGAGAGAGAATATTTCCATTACTCCAGAAAGTTTTCTTTTACCTTTGTTTAGTAAATTCCCTCCTTCTATTCCTAACCCTGATAACCACTGATCAGTTTTGTTTTCTTTAGAATGTCAACATAATGGAATCATATAGTATGTAGTGTTTTATGTCTAGCTTCTTTCATATAGCATAATGCTTTTTAGATCCATCCAGGTCGTTGGGTATATCGTTGGTTTGTTCCTTTTTATTGCTGAGTATTTCATTGTGTGAATATACCATGACTTCTTTATCCATTCACCACTTGATGGACATTTGGGTTGTTTCCATTGAGGGCCATTAATAATAAAATGGCTATGAATGTTCATGTGCAAGTTTTTGTGTGGACACATGCTTTCATTTCTCTTGGGTAACTACTTAAGAGTGAAATTGCTGGGGCATATGGTAACTTATGTTTAATTTTATAAGAAACTAACAAGTTGTTTTCCAAAGTGGCTGTACCATTTTGCATTCTTACTAGGGTTGTATGAGAGTTCTAGTTATTATATATCCTTGCTGGTCTTTCTTAAAAAATTTAGCCATTCTTGGGGTATTCAGTAGTATCTCATTGTGTCCATTTTGATTTGCATTTCCCTAATAACTAATAATAATGAGCATCTTTTTATATACTTATTGACCATTTACATATCTTTGATGAAATATCTGTTTAAATCTTTTATCCAGTTTTTTGGGGTTGTCTTGTTATCAAGTTGTAAGAGTTCTTTATATATTCTGGGGCCAAGTCCTTTATCTGATAATGTTTTGCAAATATTCCCTGCCAGTCTGAGGTTTTTCTTTTTACTTTCTTTACAGTGTCTTTTGAAGAATGGCAGTTTTAAATCTTGACAAAATCCAGCTCATCACTTTTTATTTTTCTGGTTCATGCTTTTTGCATTCTATCTAAGAAATCTTTGTTTAATTTAAGGTCATAAAGATTTTTCTCTATTTCTTTTAGAAGTTTTATAGTTTTAACCCATACACTTAGGTCTGTGATCTACTTTGAGTTAATTTTGGTGTGTGGTATGAGTTAAGGGTCTAGGTTCTTTTTGTTTCATTTTACATATTTTCAAGCACCATTTGTTGGAAAAAAAATTGGTCCTTTCCCTATTAAATTACCTTGGCACCTTCAGTAAAGATGACTTGACTGTACATGCATTGTCTATTTCTGGACTCTATTCTGTTCCATTGATCTGTAATCTCTATCCTTATACCAATACCACACTGTCTTAATAAATTTGTAGCTTTCTTGAAATTGAGTAGTGTAGTCCTTGAGCTCTGATTCTCTTTCTAAAAATTGTTGTGATTATTCTAGGTCATTTTCAATTCTCTATAAATTTTAGGATTTTATTGTCCATTTCCACAAAGAAAGCCCTCCAGTCCCTTAACTATTCATGTGATGAATAATAGTGTGATCAGTCCTTCACTGTCATGGAAGAAACCATTCTTGATCATTGTTATGTTTCTTTGTTTTGCAAAGGGTTTAATTTGGCCTTTTATACCTATATTCATGAGTAAGATATTCACTTATTTTTTTAACGATATCTTTACCTGTTTGGGTATTCAGTATCATAATAATTTTATAAAATTAATTTTGAAATAATCACCGTTTTCTGTTTCCCTAAAACAGTTATATAGTAAGGCAACTAAATATTCCATAGGAATTTATAAAACTATTTCATTATTTTTTATGATTATAGTCTGTTCAAATTTGCTCTTGTTTTTTTTCTTGAACGAATTTCTATTTTCCTAGGAAATCATCTATATTATTCAGTTTTTCAAATCTACCATTATAGGGCTGGTTGTATTGTCACTTTAATGCTATTAAAATCTCCCATATCTCAGATTATTTAGAATAGTTTTTTAAAAGTTCTAAACGATTAGGGTTTCATTTTTGTTATGTTCAGTTCGTGAAGGTAGCCTATCTTATTGCTACTGTTTTGGAGTTTATTAAGGCTTTTTTTCTTTCTTTTTATTTGAGGCAGTATTTAAGATCCATTTTTATAACAAATTCATGGATACTTGGCAGGGAACATTGACTTATTATTTTGTGATAGTGTTCAGATCCTCTATGTCTTTATTTTCAATTTTCTCTTTATTTTCAGGGCAAGTTTATTCGGATTAACTTTGATGTAACTGGCTATATTGTTGGGGCCAACATCGAAACATGTATCCTTTTTCATAATAGCGTATTCCAAAATAAAGAAGCATTTAATCTTCCTACAGCTTCAAGACAATCCTTTGTGATATCACTCTCATAATCAAGATGA
>NW_011888825.1:1048355-1062002 GCF_000151845.1 Pteropus vampyrus | reverse complement strand
GATTAGGGTTTCATTTTTGTTATGTTCAGTTCGTGAAGGTAGCCTATCTTATTGCTACTGTTTTGGAGTTTATTAAGGCTTTTTTTCTTTCTTTTTATTTGAGGCAGTATTTAAGATCCATTTTTATAACAAATTCATGGATACTTGGCAGGGAACATTGACTTATTATTTTGTGATAGTGTTCAGATCCTCTATGTCTTTATTTTCAATTTTCTCTTTATTTTCAGGGCAAGTTTATTCGGATTAACTTTGATGTAACTGGCTATATTGTTGGGGCCAACATCGAAACATGTATCCTTTTTCATAATAGCGTATTCCAAAATAAAGAAGCATTTAATCTTCCTACAGCTTCAAGACAATCCTTTGTGATATCACTCTCATAATCAAGATGACAAAACTTAAGCCCAGAGAGATTGTTGACTTGGTCAAATACTTTCAGCTACTGAATATTAACTCCAAAGTGGTGTTTTGTTGTTGTTGTTTGTTTATAATACCAGGTCATAACCTGTTCACATGGCTGAGAAGTGGAGAGTCCCACTGAGGTGAGGATTACTTGTACATCAGCCCAGGAAATGTTTGTCTAGTATGAGGACCTTTAGGTGAATACTGTTATATTGAACTACTCTTCGGTTATTGTCGTGGTAGCCTATTTTTTACCATCTACTTTGGATACTCGTAGGGTGAGCATGTACCCATCGAAAATACAGAGTTAAAGTAATTTTAGTTAATATTAAGCAGAACAAAACTAGAGGAAAAAATGTCAAATACATGGAATAGTCTTAAGAAATATCACATGCATAAAATGGCCTTAGGAAATGATAGGTCTATATAGAATTAATTTGAGTAGAGAGGTAATAAAATAAAGATGATTCTGAATCGATAGTGTGCCAATTAGGAAGGCAACTCAGATGACAATTCTCTGATACTTGTTACAATAATATCCAGTGATAGAAATATGTTGTTTCTATCCCACAAGTAAAGGATAGATCAAAATTTCCTGTTAAACTGTATTTTGTGTCTCTAAATACACTCAGAGCCAGAAAACACGTACACTTGAAGAGACTAGATCTAGAGTTTCTCAATATTGGTCTGCTAGTCATATGAATGTATTTTTCATTAAATGTGAAGGATGCATTTGGGATAGTGTGATTTAAAATTTAAGCTATATGACTCATACAGAAATTATTCAGTTGATGGCCCCAGGGAAGGTTTATTTCGAAAGTGTCAATCGTCTTCCAAAGCAGTGAGACCTAGGCCAGTGTGACTGTCGACTCAGAGACACACCAGAAGTAGCAAGACACGGTGGACAGAGAACCCAAACAGCTCTCGGATCTGTGCTCCAAGTACACAGGCAGGTGCGCAGTGCTTTGAACACAGGAGCTGACTGGGAACTGAGCTGCTTGCCCCATGGGAAGCCCAGGCAGAGTAGGTAGCAGTGGTCTCCAGAGAAGTGAAGGGAAGGTCAGTGGTTCATCTAGTCATAGCTATCTCAAGGCATTATTTAGAAAATTTACATGAGATGATAGATGTCAAGTGGCTAGCACCACTTACTTATATGAGGCCTTCAATAAAGGGGGTCTCCCATGGGTAGCACAGTGGTTAAGCACATACATATTGGAGACCAATCAAGTTTTGATTCCTAGCTCTCCCATTTATCAGCTTTGTTATTTGAAGTAATTTCTTTGTGTCTTGGTGCCCTTATTTGTAAAATTGTGATAATCTGATATTCAAAGGCTTTTCCCGCCTTAAACAATTCAATTTCATTTTTCATAGATTCTTACAGTTCCTTATGTAGTGCTATGTTCTTTGGATATAATCCAAATCGGAAGTAGGGTAGGCTGGAGTGGGGTGAGGGCAGCACTCTGATCCCTCCCAGCCCAGTGAATCTAGCAAATTAGTGAGAAACATAAGTTGAGCATATTTTCTTTTTTCACTTACAAAGTTTAACAGTTTAGAATGGTTAATTGCAGGATAGTTGATATTTTTCAGAAAGATAAAACGCTTATGAATTAAATTTGTATAGACATGGAAAGAGGGCCACCTTTTCAATTTAATCCTTAACCATCTTTGCTCAGACCTTCTGGAAAAATCTCGTGCTGTTCGTCAAGCAAAAGATGAGCGTACTTTTCATATCTTTTACCAGTTGTTATCTGGAGCAGGAGAACACCTAAAGTGTAAGTTACAAAGTTTTTTACTATTTCATATTTATTTGGGTATCTTTTTTAATATTAAAGTTTTTTGAAAGAGAGAAAGACATTTCATACATACACACCAAAATTCTAGCTGGTTAAATTATGAAAACGAAATTGAACTTCCATGTCTTGGGATATAAGTGGCAGGTATATGGGTAGTGTTATATTATCTGGTCTTTTTGTTTCTTTTCTTTTAAAAAACTTTTAAAATTAGAAGACAAATGCATTTTTATAAAGTTCTGTTTCAACATTTATAAATATAAAAGTGAAAAGAAATAAATTTACTTAATAAAATTAAGTTGAATAAATATTTTTATTCCTAGATTTACAGCTGAATATGTATGTTATGCTTCTTCTAGTACTAGAAAGAGCCTATAATGGATTTTCCTTTCTTTTTCTTTCTTTCTTTCTTTTTTTTAATCATGAATACAAGAACTGGAAGCTTGGGATTAGTCAGGGTAAAATGTATAGTTCTGTTCTGGGTCAGAAATTTGCTGAGTCAAAAGTATATGAGTGAGAGAAGATGCACCACTTTCTGATTTCTTCTGAGTCTCAAATTCAATGCTCCTTCTGTATGATATCTATATATATTACCTAGATGTCGTAGTAGATACAGGCACAGTAATACTTTTTTCATCAGAGGTGTAGGTTTTTGCTAACCACAGACATCTGTGAAAGCACTGAACCCAGAAATTAATTAGAAAAAGACCTACAAGGGGAAAAAAAGCAACAAATAAATAGAGCCAAGAAGAGGCAAAAAATTCAAGATTATGCAGTACATGATGCTAAAGAGAAGAAAACCCTCAGGCTTTAACAACTGGTGATAATTCTGCAATAATAATGACAAAAAAAATAATATCAAAGTGTTAAAAGAAAGATACAGAAAAAGAAAGCAATCACTACCGAGGAGAAGTTAAATGTGATGTAGATAAGAATTGAGGGATAGAAGTAATCAGCAGAAATTCTCTGTAGAAGAGCATTACAATGAAAGCTGGAAGCATTATGATCACATCTCTTAAAGAGATACATATCTATTTTGATCCCTCCTGAGAAACATTCTTCTGCTCCCAAAGATCACATTTATTGGTAGAGTAAGTTAAGTTTCTCTAATTCATGGCCCCTAAAGTACAAGTGGGCGATGGGAGTATCCATTATAATATTCTGTCATAATATATATTGCATATCACTCTCAAAAGCAAATTCATTGCTAAACACACTGGCTTGGGGAAAGAGTTTCAGGTCGTTGACTGGACTAATGAGAACTGCTCTTCATTTTATGAAATCCTGAGATGTATCTTAACTAAAAAGTTTTGTGCAGCTAATTTTTAGCACAAAATAAATTAGAATATGTCTCTGCTGGACTTGCCTGGTCCATCCTCTACACCTTCTACTTCAGAGTCTTTATCTTATGTTCATGTAGTCTTCATATTGACTCCACAGTGTTTGCTATAAACTACTTGCTAACATAGGGATCCAGAATTATCTGTTTAAAAGCTTTTCCTCGAAAGATGGCTAAAGTATTTCAATCTGAGAACAATAAGGTTTAGTTCTCTGGAAAAGTTACATCATTTCCCCACTATCCAACTTCAAATATATTATAAGCCACTGTCCCCAAAACTTCAGTTGAGATACTTGCAGTTTACGTCCTCGTTTTCCTTCCTTGATACAGATGATAGAAAACTATGTGTTTGTGTATTTAACATGAACATATAAAGAAAGAGAAAGTATGGGGGTGAAAAGTGTATGGTGGTGATGGGTTGGATGGTGAGCCACTGTTCTCTCGGGGTTACAGTCCAGTCTGAATGTGGGTGTGCTTTAGCCTGTTGCTGCATGTTTATTAAGTTGTATTCCATTCTGTTTTCTTTTAGCCGATTTGCTCCTTGAAGGATTTAATAACTACAGATTTCTCTCCAATGGCTATATTCCCATTCCGGGACAGCAAGACAAAGATAACTTTCAGGAGACAATGGAAGCGATGCATATAATGGGCTTCTCTCATGAAGAGATTCTGTGTATGTGGGATTTCACTAAGATTCCAATAACCACTTAAATAAGACATAAATTGAGAGTAAATAACCTAAACTAGAAAATGATTGAGAAACTAATGAGAACTGCTCTTCATTTTATGAAATCCTGAGATGTATCTTAACTAAAAAGTTTTGTGCAGCTAATTTTTAGCACAAAATAAATTAGAATATGTCTCTGCTGTGTTTTGATGCAATCTTTTTATTAATTTTTTTTCTTTTCATGTCAATATAAAGCAATGCTTAAAGTAGTATCTTCAGTGCTTCAGTTTGGAAATATTTCTTTCAAAAAGGAGCGAAACACTGATCAAGCTTCTATGCCGGAAAATACAGGTAAACTGATGATGCTGATCTTCTTTCTATTTAGATGGTTTGTAGTATTCTCTAAGAACGAGATTCAGTGCAAACGTAAAAAGCACTTGTGAAGCATTTCCGTGCGACTTTCAAGAGTAGAGTGGCAGCCCTACGTGCCTACATAAGGGCCAATCTGATTTCATAAATGAGGGAAGAGGATACATGTAGGACCAAAAGTGGCACTAGAGACTCTGCCGTAGCACTGGGGGTAGGGGATATTTGGAACTGTGGGGGACAGGAGGAGACATAAGCTGCGGAGACCGCACAGCTAATAGAAAAGGAGCCACAGCTGCTGAGTTCTGACCAATTTTTACCTTGCCAGTAATATTGGCCCTGACTTTGTCTTTCGTGGCTGTGACACTTTTGAAGTATACTGGCCAGTTATTGTGGAAAATGTCCCTCGGTTTGGGTTTGTCTGATGTTTCTTCCCAATTATATTCAGGTTATGCATTTTTGGTAAGACTATCATAGAATTGATGTTGTGTCCTTCCTGGTGCCTCGTATCAGGATGCTTATATGTCAACTCGTCTCATAATCGTTGACGTTAACTTTGATCACTTGGTTAAGGTAGTGTCTACCAGGTTTCTCCACTATCAGAGTACTGTTATCTCTTTGTAATAAGTATTTGGGGGGAGGAGGGGAGGGTGGGAGACACTTTAAGACTAAGGAAATAAATCTTGTTTCTCATCAGACTCTTTGACCTACTAGTTTTACCATCCATTGATGATTCTTACCTGAAACAAGTATTGCTTGTGGTGTATGTCACGTGGTGATTTTCTATTTATATCATTCTTTTATATCTATTCCCTGGAATTCTGCTGTAAGGAAGAGCTTTCACTTTTACATTAATTCAATTATATCAGTATAAACACACATGGACTCTTATTTAAATAATTCGATGAGTTTATAATCCATTCTATCATTATTTATTCTTGTCCTTGATTTGGCCATTAGGAGTTAGAGCCCCTTCAGATTAGATCCTAGGTTATTTTGACATGACTCTTTTTTTTTGAAAGCAATTTCTGAGTTTATGGTACCACAAAACATTCCAGACTCACTTTGTATTTTCCTAGTCCCAGTCCTAGAACTGCCCATTCTACAGTTTCTTTATACTGAAGAATGATATTTAGCTTCCAGTATCTGGGTGCTGGTTGTGTTTGGTGGTACTAGGGTCTCGTTTTTAACTCCTCTCAGAGCAAGGAAAGAGCAAGGAAACACACACACACACACACTCACACTCCTATTTTTATTTTTATGTATGTGTATTAAAAACCATGGATTTATACTGGTACCTCCAATTTTGATCTAATACTGCGAGGTTTATTCTAGCCATCACCTTTTCTTTATTTGAAACTCCTTTCTCTGACAGTAAGAAATCTGGTTCTTATTATCTATATTATATTTGCTTGTTTGTTCAGTCCTAGAATACACAAAAAATAAGTTCAGAATTATTTACCCATACCCCTCAGAAAACAAACCTGCTAATTATGTGTACAATATTTGTGTACAGTTCTTTAGCATTAGCGTGTATAGTAAAAATACTGTTTTACTCCTCCCTCCTGCCTTTGTGTGGCTGTTTTCGTTTGTAACTTAGGGAGCTTCATTTATTTGTTTATATTGCATTTTGGGTACCCCTCCCCACCATCACCATCCTTTTTTTGCTTTTTGAGTGTATGAAACATATAAATGATTCTAAAAGGCAGAACTGTAGAAAAATATGTACTTCAATTTTGTTCACACCCACCCCCATCTCTTCCATTCTGTTCCCTTCCTGCATTCTTTCTGCCCTGTTTCCACCCACCCCCTGTCAAAAATCAATGTCATTAGTTCTGATTTAGTCTTCTTTGAACAGCACTTTTCAGCCCTGCAGTGTTTAGCCACCCAAGGTGCCAGCTCTCCATAAGATGAATAAGTTCCAATATGTCTGTTTAAACATTTAACCACATTTCTTTATAGTAATATCATAAAACCAAAGTTGTACCTGCCATGGCTTAGATGACCAGTAAATTTTCTATTTCCTAGACTTTAGTTAATGATTGTGTTTTATTTTACTTCTGGAACTTTTTCACTAAGCCTGGCCCTTTGAAGTAGATAGTCTCAGGAAAGGGAGTAAGAGGTGGACAGAAGAACATGTGTCATGCAGAAAGATGTATGCTTCAACAATTTAATGGCAAAAAAGGGAGCAACCTTAAAATATCCAATAGAACGAAGTAAGCCAAGATCTAACCACACTATGAAGTAAATTTTTAGCTGCTAAAATGATATTTATCATGATACAGAGCAAAAGAATATGGGCAATTTGCTTTTGTGCTTCTTTGTATTTTTTTAACTTCCCATCTAATACATACACACATGCATTCATAGATTAACTAAAAGGAGCCAGGACCTAGCAATTGAGGCAGAGCAGTTGGTAAAAGCCAGTGAGAAGAGACCCAATACAAAGGACATTCTCGTGAGGCACAGCCTGCCTTGCCCAGACAGGGCTCCTGATGGCTCACCAACTGTTAGCTTGGGTCAGGGTGGTGGGATGCAGGCCTTTGAAAAAAGAACTTAGGTAGGTTATACTTCTAATATAATTCAAAATATGCTTACCCTTAGAGAAGTTTATTGTTATTTTAACAATTCAAAATTAATTCTAATAATTTATACACTTGCTGGACCCCGGAGGTATTAGACAGAGATCTTCTGTTGAAGCAAGTGCCCTAACACTGATGAAAATCAACTATAACAAAAGTAGAAGCTATTTATTGAGTGCTTCATGTTAGCCATATAATCAAATAATTACTTCTAAAAAGCTTGTAGATTTCTTGGCTACTAAAATATTACTGGTATCATTACATGAGCAAGACCAGTTATCTTTGTTACATGACCGTTTAAACTATTGAAAACACTATTTTTCTTGTTCTGTGTGTTCTAAGACTCAGTAACTTGCATTAAACTACCCAGAATAAGTAATTGCTGGCTAACCAACTCTTACAGCCTAAGGATGGGTGTTGTTAATTTGAAAGGATAAAGATATTTTTCAACAGACCTAAAACTTGTCTAATTTTAAGACTTTTCTTTAGTTTATTCCTTAATACGATTTAATGATTATTAATTTTTTAAGTGTTTATTGAATATATTGTGGCTAGATCATAAGTAGGAGTCTAGTATTTAGGAGACTTTTTATACTCTAGTTGCACAGAAGCTCTGCCATCTTCTTGGGATGAATGTGATGGAGTTTACTCGGGCTATCCTTACCCCGCGGATCAAGGTTGGCCGAGACTACGTGCAGAAAGCCCAGACCAAAGAACAAGTACGCTTATCATTAATTATTATGCATTTGTTTGAATGATAAACCATGGTCATAAGACCTTTGATGGGCATGTTACAAATGGAGTCAGTCAAAGCTCTATGATATAGATGTTTCTTGGTACTAATTGAGGATTTTTTTTTTTTTTTGGTATAGTTTTTTGTTTTTTTTTTTTAGAAAAATTTTAAAAATGACTTTTTTGGAAAAGGAAATTTGAAATATCACCTTGAGTTTTCCCCAGGTAGATAGATTGTACTTCGGGAGCCTGCCCAGCAGTGGGGTATGCTGCTCCCTTATCCCTATGTGGGTGGCACAGCAACAAGTATATGGGAGTCAGATTCACCCATTTTGTGGTGGACTCTGCTAAGGCTCTGGGCAGATCTGCTGTGCAGAACCCCAGGGGCATTTGGAGGGGGTTGTTTTTACTGGGCATCTTCGCCCTTCTTCTAAATCAGTTATCTCCAATTTACATTTAATTGTACTAACACCCTTTGTTGATGTGTAAAGTTGAGACCTGACTAAGCAGTAAATGCTATTTCCTTTTTTTTTTTTTTTGAGTGCTGTAGAACATTAAATTCCACGTAACAGCTATTTGTTAAGATCATTCCCAGAATAAAAGTTTTGTGTTGTGTAATTATAGGCAGATTTTGCAGTAGAAGCATTGGCAAAAGCTACCTATGAGCGGCTCTTTCGTTGGCTCGTACACCGTATCAATAAAGCTCTGGATAGGACCAAACGTCAGGGAGCATCTTTCATTGGAATCCTAGATATTGCTGGATTTGAAATTTTTGAGGTACGTCTCCTTTCTGCTCTTCCTTCTGCTTATTCTTTTAATAAATATTAATTAAAGCTCACTATGCATATTCATTATGCTATGCCAGGCACCAGGGATACAATGGTGGATAATAAGCAAGTACGGTCCCTGACCTAGTAGAGAGTCAAATAATAAATGATCAATAACTACTAAATTCTCAGATTTGTGAGTAATGAAGTGAAGGGGGTGCTGTGATAGAAAGAATTGGAGAGGCCACCTTTGGACAGCTGACTCATGGAAGGTGTGTCTGCAGTGGTAACATTAAGCGTACGTGAAGGACGAGAAGTTCTTAGCCTCAGTAAGTTTTGCAGGCAGCGACCCTGTGAGGGAGACAATTTGTTAAATGTTAGAAATCGCTAGAAAGCCCATGTGACTAGACATAGCTGACCAAAGGGAGAGAGTAACTGGAGACCGGAGTGTGATATGAGGCATAAGCAGACATAGGAAGACCATTGAAGCCATTTGGCCATTGTAGTGGACCAAGGGGCCAGATGATGGTGGCTGGCTTGGGGGTCAGGAGTAGGAGTGTGAGATGGAGAAATGAAGAAAGATCATGATCCTCTGTTCTGAAGATAAAACCATAGGATTTGATGATGGATTTCAATATATTTTATTATTGATCTGACTAGATTTTTTCAAAACACTTAATCACCATCAATCCATCAAATAGTTGTAGTTATATACCTATAAAAAAAAGTCGATAAAATTTTGATCCCCTAAATATTTATATCTTTATCTCTCCTTTGATAAGCTGACTATATAGTAAGGTACAAATACTAAGTTAAATAATTCTTGGGATCAGTGTGCTACTTTGGCCACTGTTGGATATTGAATTATCTTATTTTAAAAAGAACCCCTTTAAGATTATAAGTCTGTCAATTAAAATCTAAACTATTACTGATATAAGCAGTTTCTTCTGAGCTGTCACTGCCACAATAAAAAATTGATTTAATAAATACCGATTTGTAAATAACTTGAGAAATCATGAAAGGTGGCCAGGTAAATGGGTAGAGTTCAGAGAAAAGGAAACAGAAATGTCTATAACTTAAAGTTACATTTTAAAAAATCTCTTGCCTTCCTATGTATAAACAATCAAAAATATAATGAAAGAAAAGATCCCTGTATCCAGGTGCAACAAAAGCAGATGAAATAACTAGAATGAATTTAAGAAGAAATTGGCAAGATTTAGTTGAAGACAATTTTACAGTGCTACTGTGAAAAATAAAAGACTTGAACAATTGAAAAATATACCTGTTCTTGGATAGGAAAATTTAGTGCTATAAAGGTGTAAATCTTCCCAAAATTATCTACAAACTGAACATACTTGTTTAAAATCTATTAATAGGAATTTTAAGTGGGCGGGGGGGAGAACTAGGCCACTTTCTTCTAAAACTAATTTAAAAAATAAATTAATAAAAAATGAAGAATACACAGTAAAACTCTGAAAAAAATGAAGAGGGTATTAAAGGATATAAAATAAAGCTATAAAACTTCAAGAAATGTGAATTTGACATATGAATACACAGACAAAAAATGTACATTAGTTCTAAAAATACAAGCTTGTTTATTGGTCATTTTTTGTCATGAAAAAAATACAAGTTCTAAAAATACAAGCTTGTTTATTGGTCATTTTTTGTCATGAAAAAAATAGATGATCACCATTAGGAGGTTGGTTCAATTAACGATGAGATACCCATATTATAGTAGAGTGTTATGCACCCATTATAGAGAATGAGGTGGCTTTATTGACTGATATGGGAAGATTCCAAATACATCGTTAAGATAAAAAAAGATAAAACAAGGTAGCACACTTTTATGAATACATAGAATATTTCTCGAAGGGTCACAAGAAATAAATGATATAGTAGGGAGAACAAGTAGGGAATCAGAATGAGAGTTACTTAGTGCAGTTCTTTGTACATTTTTAATTTTATACCATCATTACAATTTAAAAATTGATTATTTAAAAATATAGTTGGTAGCTTAAATACGAAAGAAAAATAGAAATTTATTTTTTTTAAATGCTGCTACACATGTAGCCCAGGATTTCCTAATCCTAAAGCAGAGCAAAATCTATTTACATAAACATGAATAAGCACAATCGAGCAGTCTGCAAATGTTTCTTTGTTTCACTAGAAATAGGTGTTAAGCAAGCAAACACTGCTCCTGCCTTCCTAGCATGACCTCATTCTAAAATAGTATAACACCTTCATGGGGGTGGAGGGTCGAAAATGGCTTTTCAGACTATAAATCTATTCCTCGGAGATTGATTACACCTGTCCTAATTAAAGATCACTTTTTATAATGAAAGAGGCTATTTATGGACACATGCTACTGTGTGAACAGTGTGGAGGCAGGAAAAAAAGGTTGAGTACTTCTAAGAGTAGGTGATTGCTTTAAGAATATTATACCTATTAATTCTTCTATCCATCTATTCATCCCATCAACAGCATGATAGCAAAATGGGCATAGTTCACAGAGAAGGAAACAAATGTCTGTAGCTTATGAAGAGACGCTCAAGTTCATTTCATGAGAGCAATGCAATATCACTTCTGATACTGGCAAGTCAAACATTTGATAAGAAAAGGGAATGCATATAAAAGCAGCCGAGCCTCACACTTATTGAGTGCATTTTGTTTGTTAGGCCTGGCTGGGATCTCTACAACAACCCTATGAAGTACAGATTATTTTTTTCTTAACTCACTCTGGAGCCAGTAGCCTAAGGAAAGAGTAGAATGGGACAGTACCATATCTAATCTATAGACCCATCAAAGCTTACAGAGTCGTGCTTGCTTCACTTTGCCCCTGGCCTTCCCAAGTCTGTTTTTCTTCTTTTCCTCACTTTCTTTCTCATTTATTTCTTAATTTCTGTTCATTAACTATTCACTAATAAATTGTTTTTATTTGTAGATCATTCAGTTAGCATGCGAAGTTTATTATTTTCTCATTTTACCAGCTCGATAACGTGATGTGGAGATATTGAGACTCCCTTGGTTTAGTCACTGTCATTAGATAGAATCAGTAATGTAGCTGATACCTAATTAATCATTTTTAATTTTTTAATAACTAGATGATTAATTATTTCTGGTTTTCCTCCCCCTCCCCATGTTTGGGAAATCATTCTTCCAACATTTGTAGCTGAACTCCTTTGAACAACTTTGTATCAACTACACCAATGAGAAGCTGCAGCAGCTGTTCAACCACACGATGTTCATCCTAGAGCAAGAGGAGTACCAGCGTGAAGGCATCGAGTGGAACTTCATCGATTTTGGATTAGACCTGCAGCCGTGCATTGACCTGATAGAGAGACCTGTAAGAATATTTACTCGTTATTTGGCTTTCGGTTCATACCAAGCAGTGCCTTGAGCTTTTTCTTGGCATATTCTGAGAAAAATTATGCTTTCTAATCTAAATTTTCTAGGAAGGTGATACTTTGATAAAATACCTATTTAAAAAGTAAGTAGCATGTCAGTAAGACCTTACTTTGGTTCTCTTTTCTTAGTCTTATTTGTGTCCTTGCATGTGTGACTATATTGGCTAATGTACCCTGGTTTCTCACAGACTACAGATGCCACAGTGGTGACAGTCACATTTCACCTTCATCCCTCAGCACCTGTCAGAGTATAGGGCTCCACCTGGCTCACTTCCTAAGCAATGTAGGGACACTTCATTTAGCTAAAACTAAGACATGTCATATAAATCCATTTTTCAAATAACTATAGCTTATCCTTGTAAGTACAAAGATGTTTTTATTTTGGTAGATTTTTTTTTTTTAATTAAAAATATTTTTTTAAGGTTGAGGGGGTATTTTTTGACCAGATATATTTTTTATAGCAATCTTAGCAAGCATCAGAGGTTTGGTTTAGTGTTATGTAGAAATACATGAAACTATGCACACCTCATCCACTTAGAAACTGCTCCATATGATCTCAAACAAATACTGATGATTTGGCCATATGTTCCCTGGTGGTTAGCTTTTGCTCAACTAGATAGTAGCTTTTCTTATTTCATTAGCAAACTACCAAAATATAGAAAAACTAAAGCATAATTAAGCACTTATATCAGCGACTTACCTCAAGTTGTAATGCTAGTTCAGTAGGTATGTTTTCACAGCAGCTCCAAGGGGTCTCCTGTGAGGCGCACTAGGGTTTGAAGCAGTTCTTTTTTGTGCTACTAGGTCTTTATTTGCCACTATGCTCACCATGTTGGAAGGGGTTGCGAGGCTAATGCCTGCAGCCTGTATGTTATAGTACGTGTAGTCAGAATCAGGGAGAGGAAGAGCCTAGAGGATATTCACCCCATGTAATTGTAGCACATTAAAAATTTGGGTTTAAGGGAAGTAATGTAGTTTTCATTTGGCTCATACTTAAGAGATCATTTTACCTTTCAAGGCACTTGCTTAGAGCAAAACTCTCAAGTCACCTGTTGTTAGGAGGAATCTGCTTCTCCATACCTTGCAGCATTATTTAGAAATAACATTCAAGGGATATTAGTAATAACTTCCAGTAGACTCTCATGTATCCACAAACACATGAATATATTTCCTTGCTGCTTTGTTGCCCAAAAAAGTTGTTTGGGAATACATATAAATAAGGGAATGGAATATTTCATATTAGTATTATTGATGACCATATGGTTTGTTGTTTTGAGACGCTCGTTTATATGTATGTGGCACTATGTTTTAATCAAGTATTGACTATATATCTGCACTTATAATTTAAGATGGAAGTGAATCCATAAGAGTTGCTACATAAACCTCTTTGTCTGTAGGAATAATTGTACCCAAACTCATCCAAATGGAAAATTATCAACCCTATTTTTAAAAAACATTTTAGAGGGTTTTAAAATCGGATGGTTTTGTGACCTTTAAATGAATCTTAGGAATATACATTCTTCTTAATGTTATTCAATTCCATTTCTTTTGCTTTATCCTTTAGGACAAAATACTCCATATACCATTTTCTCTTCACT
>NW_011888825.1:1046593-1048305 GCF_000151845.1 Pteropus vampyrus | reverse complement strand
TTTTTTTTTTTAATTAAAAATATTTTTTTAAGGTTGAGGGGGTATTTTTTGACCAGATATATTTTTTATAGCAATCTTAGCAAGCATCAGAGGTTTGGTTTAGTGTTATGTAGAAATACATGAAACTATGCACACCTCATCCACTTAGAAACTGCTCCATATGATCTCAAACAAATACTGATGATTTGGCCATATGTTCCCTGGTGGTTAGCTTTTGCTCAACTAGATAGTAGCTTTTCTTATTTCATTAGCAAACTACCAAAATATAGAAAAACTAAAGCATAATTAAGCACTTATATCAGCTACTTACCTCAAGTTGTAATGCTAGTTCAGTAGGTATGTTTTCACAGCAGCTCCAAGGGGTCTCCTGTGAGGCGCACTAGGGTTTGAAGCAGTTCTTTTTTGTGCTACTAGGTCTTTATTTGCCACTATGCTCACCATGTTGGAAGGGGTTGCGAGGCTAATGCCTGCAGCCTGTATGTTATAGTACGTGTAGTCAGAATCAGGGAGAGGAAGAGCCTAGAGGATATTCACCCCATGTAATTGTAGCACATTAAAAATTTGGGTTTAAGGGAAGTAATGTAGTTTTCATTTGGCTCATACTTAAGAGATCATTTTACCTTTCAAGGCACTTGCTTAGAGCAAAACTCTCAAGTCACCTGTTGTTAGGAGGAATCTGCTTCTCCATACCTTGCAGCATTATTTAGAAATAACATTCAAGGGATATTAGTAATAACTTCCAGTAGACTCTCATG
The DNA here is from genome assembly GCF_000151845.1 of Pteropus vampyrus. Classification (NCBI taxonomy): domain Eukaryota; kingdom Metazoa; phylum Chordata; class Mammalia; order Chiroptera; family Pteropodidae; genus Pteropus; species Pteropus vampyrus. Next base: position 1,047,550 of record NW_011888825.1, on the reverse strand, counting down.
TATCCACAAACACATGAATATATTTCCTTGCTGCTTTGTTGCCCAAAAAAGTTGTTTGGGAATACATATAAATAAGGGAATGGAATATTTCATATTAGTATTATTGATGACCATATGGTTTGTTGTTTGAGACGCTCGTTTATATGTATGTGGCACTATGTTTTAATCAAGTATTGACTATATATCTGCACTTATAATTTAAGATGGAAGTGAATCCATAAGAGTTGCTACATAAACCTCTTTGTCTGTAGGAATAATTGTACCCAAACTCATCCAAATGGAAAATTATCAACCCTATTTTTAAAAAACATTTTAGAGGGTTTTAAAATCGGATGGTTTTGTGACCTTTAAATGAATCTTAGGAATATACATTCTTCTTAATGTTATTCAATTCCATTTCTTTTGCTTTATCCTTTAGGACAAAATACTCCATATACCATTTTCTCTTCACTTTCATATGATGCGAGTGATAGAGGAGAGTAAAAATTTCAACTTTAATGATTAGCTCACAGCAACAATAGGTGAGGCAGAAAAGATTTGATGGTCACCTCTTTAGTTGTTTTGTTGGATATTGTTGGATTAGGATAAGATCAAGGCAGCAAGAACTGATTAAATCTTCAAATACATCCTGGAAATACAAAGACTGGGGATGCCGTGGGGATGGAGAGAGTAGATAGTGTGGCTCTGGTCCTTAGGGACCTGATCTTGAAGCCAGAGAACAGAACAAAACGTGGTGGTTAGTTCATGGTGGTTACATGGTTCTGAGTCTAAGTGATGCTCTGAATTTGGAAAAGATAAAGGCCACAGTTAGCTGACAGTGTCACAGGAGGTTTCATAATATGGATGTCATAAAGAGAATAGGAGAGCATTTCAGAGCCACATTCCAGAAATTAGCAGGTGAACGATACATTGATAGTGGCATTTTAGGGAACTTATTCATTCATGGTGCTCAGAAAG
>NW_011888825.1:1033538-1046053 GCF_000151845.1 Pteropus vampyrus | reverse complement strand
AGAGCATTTCAGAGCCACATTCCAGAAATTAGCAGGTGAACGATACATTGATAGTGGCATTTTAGGGAACTTATTCATTCATGGTGCTCAGAAAGTATTGGAATGGAGAAGATGTGCCAGTTATGCTTTGATACTTAAGGGAAATGAGCAGAATGAATTCCTTCCTTTTTTCCCTCACTCCTTCCCTGCTCCCTCCCTCCATCCTACTTTCCTTCCTTCCTTTACTCCTTTCTTCCTATACTTCTTGTATTTCTAGGCTCTTTCCCAAAACCTTTAGAATATAACCCTTTACTCCTTGCCTAACTTAAAGGAGAGAGAACTCAGAAAAGGGAGGGAGAGAATCCAAGATTTAATGCTGACTCACTCTTTACCTCAAATCCTTCTTCTTTGCAATTACCTTATTCTACTCATCTATAGAAACATAAAATCTAATTTTCAAAAAACAAATTTTTAAAAACCCTGTAAGAGTTTATAATAGTAGGAAATTTATTGCATGTAGATGATATGGGATGATTCCATTGATGGTTTCTTCAAAATGGAGAGTGAGAATGACATTTTTCAGAAGGAAAATGCCTAAAAAGCTACTCTGTGGTGGCACCTTCCTGTCATGTGCCAGTCTTAACCTCTTCTCTCACAAACCCAGCCTCTTCCCAGCTTGGGAAGGGGTAGCAGTAGGTGAGCCTCTGAGCCCGGAAAGCTGCTTACAAAACCCCTGCTATTGCCTCTGGCCTTAGAAAGGAACATCATCTTCCAAACTTATAGTTCTTTTAGAAATCTCCAATGAAAGGGGAAGTGTTAACAGAAAACTTGACATTGAAAGATGAAGTGGGAAAATAAAAAGGAGATACAATAATAGATATTCATAATTACGCTGTCACTGAGTCATTTAGAAAAGATTAAATTATATTCGGGATCCTATTTCAGAATTTAAAAATATTTCCATTAAAGAGGATTAAAAATGTAAAAATTATGGTAGAAAGATGGACATTTTGCTTATCTTCATATGAAACTTCGTTTCTGAAAGTCGTCAGGTAAATGGGGCATATTGTGTTATCTGCCGCTCTGAACCATTGTTTCTCTAGGATTTCCTAATCGTAGCTGCCTTTGATTATAGTCTTCTTTCAGCTGCTCTGAAATCCTGCAAGTGCTCTGAGGTAGAGGAACCACAAACTATATAGCCACGGAGTAAAGCTCTCAATTCTGGGCCTCAGAGCAGAAGTTGTCTCTCTGCTTCTACCTGACGGCATTCTGTTCCATCACTACCTTCCTCTGACCATTATTACTACATTATTTCATTTATATTTAACTATAACCTCTAGTTACTTTTTAAGCAGTATTTGTGTAGCACCTTCTCTCCCAGTAAATATAAAGGCCTCGTGAGTTGAAGAAAACTGACCCTCGAGATTTATTTAAAAAGCCTTAGAATCGGTATACTCTTGTATCACAAACTTGCCATGTTTGCAGTATGATAATCCAGAAGTATTATAAAATAGATCATAACCTTTTAAATACTTTATTTAGCTTTCATGTGTTCTCCACTTTCCTCCAAAAAGGAAGTCATTCCACTAATGTTAGAGCTCCCAGAATATGGTAAGCTCCAAGCACTTTTTAATTGAGACATAATTCATATATCCTAAAATTCACTCTTTTAAAGTATACAATTCAGTGGATTTTAGTATATTCATGAAGTTGTGCAGCCATTACCACTGTCTAATTTTACAGCATTTTCATCATCCCAGAAAGACACGTTGTACCCATTAGCAGGCCCGTTAGCAGGCGTGCCCTGCTCCCCTTCCGCAGCCCCAGGTGACACTAATCTACTTTAAGTCTCTAGGCCTTTTTTCAGTGAACTAGTTGAGTGAAATTAAAATAGGCTCTTAAATGTTCGTTGAAGCAAATATATAAAGTAATTGATTATTTCATCACCTTCCATATATTCTGCTTAATAATCGTTTAGAATGTTTTACCAAATATTAAGCAGTGTATCACTTTAAACGGAAACTTGAATTGATTAGAATATAAAATGTCTGAAGCACTTCACCTATTAGAGCTTTTTTAATAATCTGTCCAGTCATTGAATATAAATATTCAGTTTCATCTGTCTGCCTCCTAGTTCCTCTGCGATGTGTCTTAATTGCTGCTTTTGGCGGGTCATCTACTGGGATTTAGTTTGCCTACCATTTACATATTTCTGTGTGTATGGATAAGTTCCTCATTCTCTGTCTCACCAGCACTTATTTAGCAGTTTGAGATCTCACTTGACTTATATATATGGTTTGGACATCACTTTCTATCCTAGCAGTTTGATTTCCATAGATCTTCATAAAACTAATTGTCTTGGAGGTTAAATTGCCAATAGCAAAAAACATCCTGGTAATTAAAGCGACATGCAAAACTTGGCTTTTCTTATTGCCTCTCATTATCAGGCTAACCCTCCTGGCGTACTGGCCCTTTTGGATGAAGAGTGCTGGTTTCCTAAAGCCACGGATAAAACCTTTGTTGAAAAACTAGTTCAAGAGCAAGGTTCCCACTCCAAGTTTCAGAAACCTCGGCAACTGAAAGACAAAGCCGACTTTTGCATTATACATTATGCAGGGAAGGTAAGAGTTGAGTAACTTGATTAAAAGCACTGTGAAATTTTGCTGCATCTGATAAAGTTTGTAACACGTGCTGACAAACATTTGTAAATCCTTAAATATAGCGCACATTACAGATGCATTGCCTTCAAGATAACCCACTTTTTGAATTATTCTGTGAACATTTTTGGCTAAGGCTTAAGATGTTTCTTGTTTTTGTGTTTGTTTTTCTCTTTTTTATCTCACCATGCATGGCTCCGGTATGGGCCAGGTGGACTATAAGGCAGATGAGTGGCTAATGAAGAACATGGACCCTCTGAACGACAATGTGGCCACACTCCTGCACCAGTCATCAGACAGATTTGTGGCAGAGCTTTGGAAGGATGGTAAGAATGTGCTTACATTTGTAATTGAGCTTGGCCAGAATTGTTTACAATTAAAGCTTATATATGTGTATATATATATATTTTTTTACTTTAAAACTCTCCCTAGAGCAGGGCTGCCGTTATATCGGAATTTACCCACTTAAAGAATACTGGGTAACAAGACATCTGCCTTCTTGGTCAGATGCTATGAGTGTGGAAACATTCTAGGCCCAGAGCCATAAAAAACTATACATATGCCTCAGGCCTCCCTGGTCTCAATTAGGTTATAATCCCAGGGGACTGAGACACAAAACCCGAGAAACCCTGTGCATTTTCTCTGTGTTGCATACGGGCCAGCTGAGCTGCGTCCTCAGCCACTTATAGCCTTCCACACACTTGCAAAATGTCTGGTAAAGAAACTCAGATACTCTGCATGTAGATCAGTTGTTTTTATTCCCATCAGTCAGTCCTCATAGTTCTTTTGTTTATATGAACCTCGGTGAAGACTTTTGTGATTTTGTCATAGACTAGAGGTTTTACTAGTACCAGAAAAACAAAACATCTGAGGGTGTTTATGAATAGTGGGAACCAATATCTTCTAGAGCTTAGCTGTCACTACTATATTTTATCTCGATTATATCCCATCTCTTCACATGGCCTCAGGTCATGCAAGAATTTAGCCCTGGATCTGCCCCTTATGAGGCCTTGAACCTGGGTTACTTCTGCTTTTTCTTTAGCATCTCAAGACCTTGTAATCTAGCTGTCTTCTCAGAGGCGGAGAGAAAGAAACATAGAAAGCAAAAAAGAAGGGGTTTGGGCAATTGGGGCAAAAGAAATAGAAAAGAGTGAGCACAGAGAGTGAGTATGGGGAAAGATGACCGTATCAAAACATAATCTAGTCAAGAATGATCAAGTAAATGTGAGCGAACCTGTTGGGGTGGGATGCACGGCACACGTGCATGCATGTGTCCTGGGAAGAGACTGTGTACCTGAGACCGTTTGAAAGGAGGGATTTGGGGGACAAGTTAGGTTTCCAACATGCCAAACAGAAGTTTTTAATTTTTATGCCTATGGGTGAGAGTCTTTCACCAGATGCAGTGTTCATTGTTACTTACAGTGACCCAGTCAGTTGAGGGGTGCTGCATGAGGACTGAGAGGAGGGACAGGACCCTAACGTGGAATTTGCAGTGCCTCAGTAGATGAGGGACTCCTGACCCTGTTGCTAGGAAGTGTTAGAATGGGATATGAGAAGCCGAAACAGGAGCGGAAAAAACAACTGAGCTCCGGTTGTCACAAGGTCCACAGCGCTAGGAAGATCAGCACTGGTGAGTTGGAAATGTGCAAGGAAATTGTCACAAAATGAAGAGAAAGGAGCAATGCTACAAATCGTAAATACTCGCATTCTATTAGGAATCATTTCCATTGTAACGGTATTCGGCATAATGTGGGTTAGAGTTATCCCGTGCTCCCTCTTCCACCTGGCACTCTCTTAAGATCTTAGTGCACAGGAGAGCGAGTGAGATATGTAGACAGATTGTTGAGTGCCAGAGATACCTGTGGTGAATGCCATGCGAATGGTACGGAATGAGCTATTAGCAATGCACAACAGAGGAAGAGGACTACCTTTTTTTCTGGGGTGCTAAGGTAAAATGTCGTGAAAGAGGAGGCAGTTTTCTTTGTCCTCGAAAGATAATAATTTGTTGAATAAATAAAAGCTGACATTTACTGAGTATTTAATGAATGCTGGGCAGGTTTTCAGCACTAATTTATGAGCATTCACGTCGTGATCACGCCTTAAACAGTGAAGGGTGAGCATGTTTGCATGAGCTAGCTCATCTTGGGATGTGGAGCATTTTTTGGAGTGAAGTTGGTGTGGGGGAAGAAGGGGTCGAGCAGGCGGAATGGGTGATCACAGTGTGGAAGTGGAAAATCACAGCTCATGGTAAGTGTTCCATTCGGGCCATAGAGTAGGGATAGGGCAAAAGGCTGGGGTGATAGGCTGACACCAGACCATGGAGAACCCTGATTGCCAGTCTCAGTGGATTTGACCTTATTGGTTGGTGGGATAGATTGGGGTGAAAGAACCTGGAAGTAGGGGATCCAGTATGAGATGACTGAGGATGAAAGCAGTGGGCATGGAAGGAAGGCCTAGGAAAAAAGGAACAGAGGAAACTAACATTTTTACTATTGAAGCCTCAAAAACTTATTTTTCTCTTCATTTTGAATGAAAAGAGAGGCAGGTATTTGGAGGAGTTAATGAAAAGAGAGGCAGGTATTTGGAGGAGTTATATATGATAAAAAAAAAAAAACCTAGGTCTTGAGCTTACATATTGGTTCTGATGTTGTGAACCACTTTTGACTCTTGTATTTCAATTTCTTAATCAAAGATGATATTTTTGGAAACACCTATTGAGCATATAACACTACATGAGTAACGATGTGCTTACCATGGTTATAATCTGTGAGATCTGTTTGAGAATGAAGAAGGACATAGCCCTGCCCTCCAAGAGCTCATAGTCTAGTTGAAAACTCAGGATATGCACAGATGCAATCACAGGACTGAGCGAGCCTCCATCTTGGTTCCCAGCTTCCTTGGCTTCCTCCTTCCATCCTTCTTTAGCTCCTTATCTTGCCATCCCCAGATATGAGAGAGCCTTTGGTAGTAGTGGGTCAGAAGCTTCAGGAATGTAAGTTTGGCAGGCAACGGTGAAGGTGAGGACTGCAATGATCTGTGTCACAGATGGTATCTTTAGGGCAGGACCATGTCTGGAGAGTCCTTACCTGCCTTTTTGTGCTTTCCATAGCTATGGAAAAGTTGTTTTCTCCCAGAGTTTCTGTAAACAAAGGAATGCTTGCAGCCTTGCAAAGCTGCTTCAGTCCTGGCCTGAGCCCTGTCCATCTGTATTAGTCAAAGACTGTGTTGTCTGCACAGTCCTGTTGTCACTTCGCCTTTCTACAGATAGGTGCTTGGGAGCACGTACAGCCACTTTTGTCAAAGTAGGCTGAGTTTGATTGGCCATGCTAATGTCTGCTCTGGAATATTCCCTCATGTCTTCTCTCCTGATAACTCGCAGGAAGACCTGTCATTCATCATCTTAGGTGGACAGCTATTCAGAGTAATCTGGGCGACAGAATCTCAGAAGTCACTCGCTGTTGGAGGAGGGGCAGGCAGAGCGGCAGTACCATGTTGTCCAATTTTGAGGACTGTGTGTTTCATACGTGAAGTCAGTGGCAGGCACAGGAGTTTGAGGAGGGCGCTAAGGTGGAGAATTCACCACTGCTTGCTGTGGATGTAGAGATACATCCTTGGGATAAGGGGAACTTTTTCTCTAGAAGAAAATAGCCCTGGAAAAACATGTCATTATTTTTCCCTTTTTATAGCCACATAAAAATGCAAAAGTGGGAATGACAAGTGGACTGTGAATGTATAAATATAAGATATATGAATATAGTTTGCCTGTGACGCTGCAATGCCCTGAGTAGAAAACATTTTGTGTGAAAATAGACTTTGTGCTAGGGTTTTACAGAATTTTCCCAAGGCCAAACCAGAAGAAATAATTTGGTGGCAGCCCTGCCCTAGAGATTCGTAGTGCCCCACTTTTTGCTAAAAGATGTTTTGGGATCTCTACCAGCTGCACAGGACTTTTTTGCCACTTCTTGGGGCTAAAACACAGAAAAACCTAATTGCATTTTATATCAATGTGCCTCTTAGGATATTTTCATGAGTAATGATATGGTCAAATATCTTATGATTTGAAGTTATTTTAATGGTTTGCTACAACAGAACTTGAATTTTGTTTTCCTTAATGGTAGTTACCTATATGTCAGTAATATGTATTTGAAATAAATTGTATTTCTAAAATCTGTATTGGAAGTAAAATTACACAGCAATATAAATTTTTGACACAGTAAAAGCTACTAATATATACATTTACCAGAGTGCTCTTACTGTAGCATTGTCCTAATTTGCTAATTACAAGATAATTTTATGAACAACTCAAATAGAACCTTATTTTTAAATTTTCATCCTGCACTTACATGGGAGTAATCATTTAACACCAATGTGATATGTTTACACCTGGAGTTGGTAATGTGCTCTTTTAATTCAGATTAAGCTTATTTTATAATGAACTTTGTCCAAATGTACAAATTCTGTAAACAGTAATGTTTGCATGGGATCTGCCCTGGACTAGCTACTTTTGTAGTCCGATTTCAAAATTTATTTGTAATGTCGAATGTCTTTCACACTAACTGAAGTGTTTGTGTATTTGCTCTTCTGTCCTGTTTTTGCTGTTTCTCTGCTTTAGAGATTCAGAATATTCAGAGAGCTTCTTTCTATGACAGTGTTTCTGGTCTTCATGAGCCACCAGGTGAATGTACAAAGCCTGTAGGTCTTCCAAAACAGAAGGGTTTTAAGCCTGCAGGAAAAATTTGGGGTGGGGGCTGGCAGGGTGGCCGGGGAGGGCAGGGTAGACTGGGGGTGGGGCTGGTTTCTGGGTTTCTGTTTTTGTTTTGCTCATAGACCTGCATGAACCTTTCATTTCATGCTCAGTTTTATTATCCTTTAAGGCAACTGTTTGAGTGCATAAACAATTCAATCGCTACTGCCTACACATTGCTTCTTATTTTATGTACAGCACTTACCGCACTGCATATTAAAAGGTATGTCACTACCTTTTTCAGGTGCCATTTTGATACACAGTCCTCTAAAGGAATTATTAGGAATTGATCAACTAAATACTGTCTCCTTTGTCTTTGAATTACCTTTACATTTTCAACTCTAAGAAATTCCAAAGAGGAGTTTTTTCTTTATTTAAGTCATTAACATTTTGTGAACAAATAAGTACATATTTATCTCACATGTGTGTTGGTCTCATCATTATACCTTTTGTTTGGAATTTATGTGCATATCTAGCTACTTGGCTTTTTCTTTTGAACTGGAGATAATGAAACTATCTACAAGGCTTGATATGTGCAAGGTGAGACTAAGAGAGAGTGGAGTGTTGTTAGAATTTGTATGTTGAAGGTGAAATTGAGCTCCAGCTCTATGGGCCCTGTCGTCTGAACCCTAACCCTGTTTTAAAATACAGCCTAACCATGGCTAGAGGCCCCCAAAAGCCCAATATAAAATGAATATCACCCAGCTTTCCAGTTATTTAATGGAATTATCAAGTAATAAAATTCAAAGATACAGTCAAATTTATATAATAAAATTTCCTTTCTAATTTTTGGAACATGATAATACTGAGATCTAAATCTATCTCAAAAGGTTTTTAAAAAATATATTAAAGGAATGTGCTCATTTTCATTTAAGTCAAGATTCCTGCCATCAATTCTAGGTCACATACTATAAAAGAAGTAAATTGCAGCATTGGGGAAGAGGGTATCAGGGGATGATAGATTATGCCAAAGATTATTCCATAAACTGGAATGTATATTTTACAGAACTCCAAAGGACAAAATCTTCAAACTCAGTCATCTTTGGCCTTGGGGAACACTGACAAAGTTGAGAAAGTGGGGAGAGGAAGAGAGAGCTAGGAGGTAGTTTTAAGCTTATGGTCTGCCTGAGATTTGCGCTTTGTTAAAATATTAGTACTTGACCTTTTGGACTTTCAAAGTAGTGCCCTCTTTAAATCAATTCCCTCTAACTCTTTTGGATTGCTAATTTCTTAAGAGAATTCCAGACTCTAAGCTCTTTGAGAGCCAAGACAGTGTGTCGTTTTGCTCAATGTAATTTCCTCAGCACCTGGCACAAAGTAAGCACACCATAAATCAGTCATTGAGTGAGGGAATTGATGGGTAGGTGGGTATTCCACACCGTTTTCAGATGCAGCAGCTTTGCCTAATATGCCCTCTGTGGCCCTCCCCTTTCCGACAGCATAGGTGCTTTTTCCTTCCTGTGGAACTGTGATCTTCAGAGTGTACGGACCAGGTGTTTTCTGTACCAACAGGATCAGGGACAGAGGAGCCACTCTTAGATGGCATCGTTTTGGCAGGGAGTAAGCTGATTCACCTCACCACATTCTCACCTTGGCACTGAGAACATGCCTTGTTCTGGCTCTCAGTGAAGTGTCCTTTGGTTGAGTTACTCAGCTGAGGCAAGTGTCAGGAGCAGCAAGCTCTCCTTCTTAGAGGGCCTTCCATCCACCTTGGCTAAAGATGGACTTTGAAGTTATGTCTAGTATTTCTACAGCAAAATGTTTTTCTCCACAATGTGTGTTTATGGATTAAAACTCCAGGGAAGGGGTAACAGGTTTTAAATGAAAATTTGGAGCTTTAGTATTTTCAGTGATTTCTCAGAAGACAGTGGATGGAGTTCCTAGGGATCCAAATTTTATTGTTTTTCATAAGCTAACATATAGTGAGCATCTCCCTAAATGAGATAACACAAAGCTACTATGGACCCTGTGCTTCTAAGTATATTCATGATGTTATGAAAATAGCTTTATGAAGAACATGCAGGCTTTGGAGGACAAAATGAGAGACTTGGGTAAAGAGAGGTTTCCAAAGGTATCAAAGGACAAGTGTAGAAGAGAAAGGAACAATTCCTAGAGGCAGAATAAGGAGGCATACACGTTTCTGTTATAAACCAAACGACTGTTTTCTTCCCAATATATGGTATTTTGAAAGTCTAGACTTCTGAGATAACCAGTAATGGAGGGTGCAAGCACAATGAACCAGCAAAGAGGGATTATAAATTCAAAATTGTAGGCAGGGTTTTTAGACTCAAAAGGTCTGTGCTAGGCGCTGTCTGTAGCCTTAGTCCTGATCCAAACTGTGTTGGAGGGGCAGTTATACATAATCCACCCTAATGCTAGTTTGTATCTACAGTCTCCTGCACAGAGTGGTACCATTTAGGTCTCTGAGCCTTCACAAGTGCCGAATGGCAGCTGACAGATCTGGAAGAGTACCCTCAGAGAAAATGAGAAGTACATGAAGCAGATTTTAATTATTGATAGGGAAATCCTCCACTCTTTTTCAATCTTTCATAGAAGCGGCACTTGAAATATAGTAACAGCAGTTAAGTTGAGACTGAGAATCACCAAAGAGAGGTTGGTCACCGCTATACGAGGGCTTCCCCATTTGTCACAAGCTCTTTTGGGTCTCCCTTTATCTTCTAATGTCCACTGAATTTTTACCTACCTTGTCATAATTTAGGAGAAAAGCTTTTACCTTAGCCATGCTTCAAACAGAAATTATGATGTTGCGACTTCTAAAATTTGAACCAGTTTTGTGTGTGTGTGTCTCAGTAAGTCATTAAAGGAAGTTCCATTTAGAGTCAAGACTGATAAAATGATAATCATTTAATCTCCTTCTAGATTATTTCAATTGGTCATAAATCTCTCTTTTTAGTGCTATTTTAGGATCTGTGGTTTAGGCCTGACATGATTAATGTGCTTATTAGTTCAATTGTCATCATTTTCATTAGATGAAGGTTTTTTGTCATTACAGTATATTCTACTCCTATATATTTTATCCTGAGTCTTAATAGGAGATGAGAGCTCCGGGGGATGCAGCTTTTGGGTACTGCAGTTTGAGTTCCTGAGGTCAAGTGGTCACTGATATTTAGTTTTCAGGGTTCTTGCGAGTATCAAACGAGGCATTGTGAGCCTGCACCTGGCACATGGGAAGTGCCCAGATACATGTCTGGCGTCGCACCCCTGTTGCTGCTGTGGTTGCAATTATGATAAACAGAGAAAATCAATTACTGTTTATTTTCTTCAGTATTGTTTAATGCAAGTCCACGTGTGTTCCTAGTACCCCAACACCAAACTGATTGGCAGTCATGCAGCACTGCCCAGCGCCACCCTGAATTAAGTACATGCGACCTGCCAAGGGGAGAGAGCAAGAGCAGAAATGTGACAGAAACTCTGTAGGATGAATGGGACTCATGTTTGCCCAAACAGCTTTGGCTTTTGCAGGGGATAGGAAGTACAGATGAAGGAGGTAAAGGAGACAGATTCAAATTCAGCTTACACTAGTGCTTGGGAGGAAGATTGCTTTTAAATCACATGCCTCCTGTCAACCTCTAGACATCCTGGAATTTTTCTAAAAATTTTCAAATACTCTAGAACAATTAACAGATTGATTCTACTACCCAGTTATGTAACCACCGTAAATTTGTTATTACTGTGTAATAGAGATATTGTGGAGATATACTATTTGATGTTAAGATTGTTTCTGGAAAATCATAGGAGTTAAATATTTGTTTCTGAACCTGTTTTTAACTGTAAGTAACATTTTGAGGTACATTAGAGTAGAATTGTCTTAATGTGTTTAAATGAGTATTAAGAACATACTACGTGGATACCTAGCATAGTGCCGAGTACCAGAGGCCTTTTGTAGGAGTATTTGATGTAGTTCTTGTTCATCATCATCTGGCTATTAAAATTAACATTAAAATAAGCTTCTCCCCCCTTTTTTTGTTTCTGTATTAACTGCAGTGAGTTTCTGAAAAGCTAGTGTAAATAAATTAAACTTAGTAGCACTAGTATTTTGGCCCATGTACAGATGTGAAGAACATAAAAATCTCATATACCTCTTATCTCCTGAGATTGTCACCTAGAAGGACCAGTTAAGCATTCTGGAACTAGATGATATCATTCCTTATTTAAAAACAAGCAAATCTGTAGATGACAGTTTTATGAGATAGATGGTTACAAATTGCTTTTTTTTCCCCTTAAACTACAAATATGCCCTTGCAGATTACAGGTCTGTGGAACTCATCTAATTTCTCACTGTCTAAATAAGTTTTTATAGATTGATAAATCGTGTAAAATACTTTGAATTCCTTTTAGGCTACTGGGCAACCAAATAATGTATTACAGTGCCCTCCAGCAACCCTAACCAGGCTCCCCTGGCACCTCAGATGGAAGAGTTTGTAGCAGGAGGATAAATAAAGCCATTCTTTGCCATGAAACTCTGGGTTATAAGACGCTTGGTGGTTTTAGGAGTGGTATGAAGTCTTAGAAGGAGCAGTGCTGCTCATTTCAAGGAGTTGCTAGAATCTCAGCTTTGCATTTTCTGCCTTTCTCTGATTCCTACTCTTAACTATTTTCAACAAGAAAATATTGTTGTAAAATAGAGGTTTTTATAGCTCTTGATTTTTGTGTGAAATCCTATATTATTAGTGTGGTCCAAATTATTTAATGAAGTTCCCAAAGTGTCTCTCTCTTTTACCCAGAAGATAATTTTTGCTCATTGGGAGAAGCTAACCCTGAGCTTAAATTTTTTAATTAAAATAAAAAATGAACTGAAAGTCCAAGCGTGCTGAATATTTAGCTTTGGATCACCATGTTAAAAATATATTTGAAAATCAGGTTCATTATGATGATGTTTTTTGTTTGCTATTGTAAAAAGCAGTTCCTGCTCGAGGCTGCGTTGTCAGACCACCGTCGCGTTGTGTGGAAGAGCTGCCCTTGGAGGCCAGAGGCCTACAAACCAGCCCCACGGAGGAGACATGGCGCGCCTCCCCTCTTGTTCTTGGGGGTCATTTTGTGTTCATTCAGCAGATATTTATTAAATAGCTACCATGTGCCAGGCACCATGCTGAGGCCAACATTAGGTGGTAGGA
>NW_011888825.1:1013668-1032728 GCF_000151845.1 Pteropus vampyrus | reverse complement strand
CCACTTCTCATCCTCCTTATGTAGCTCTTCCTCCTCTCCCCAGCAACCTGGGGTTTGGTCCTAGGCCCGCACCTCTTTATTTGCCTATTAAGTCGTTCATCCCGTCCCATAACTGTAAACACTGTAAGTCGACAACTCCCAAATTTACCTTTCTAATTCAGATCTCTCTTAGCAGCAAACTGGAACGTTCGGTAGTCCACTTGACATTTCATCTCCACCTCAATGCCTCACAGGCACCCCAAACTTACACAGAATTTAAGACCTATCTTCCCGCTCAGAAAACCCACTTCCCCATCTCCCTAATGATACCACAAGCCACTCAATTGCTCAAACCAAAATCCTAGGAGTTACTCTTGACATGTCTCTCTGCCTTATTTTCTATATCAAGTTAATCATCAAAGCAAATTAGTTCTCCCATCAAAATAGGTTTTAAATTTTTTTTTCTTTGCCCATGTCCATAATCCCACTAGTTCAAGCTACTGTCATCTCTCTCAGAGCCTGGACTGCTGCAGTGGTCACCCATCTGGTCTTCCCAAACCCACCCCCAATCTATTCTATCTATATATAGCAGCCAGTATAAGTGTCCCTGTTCATAGTTTTTCATTGGCACTTAGCTTCTTTCACTTCTTCCTGCCCCTGGGTCATTCACACATGCCGTTCCCACTGTTTGGAACTATCTTCCGTCTACTGATTCATTCTTTCCCTTTGGGCATTTAAATGTAGTTTCTCCAGAGAGATCTCTAACCACCCGTCTCATAGCATCATGTTCTTTTCTTTTAATGCATTTCTCACTCCTTGTAATTGTAAATATATTTAATGTTTACTTCTTTTATTCACTAACATATATGTATCAAGCCTGTTATATGCCAGACATGCTAGGTGCAAGGGATACAATATTAAGTAAAAGCAGACATGATAGACACTTAACGAGAATTTATGAACAGCAGAGGTACTTTTTTGACTTCTCTGTGGAGAAGAGAATATAGGTGTTTGGTGACTGGTGCTGGATAGTCAAGTACAGCTAGTTAAGGTCACAAATGATGTCACCCAGGATAAGACTAAGGCTTGAGAAAAGCAGAAAGTCAAATAATGTATACCTGTACTTCTATCGTGCATTATTCTAGAAAGGATTTCAGTGAGTTGAGTTTAGACCTCTAGTGAGTGCTACGATGTATAGGAAAAGCAGAAGAGAAATCATCAAGGAGATTAGAGTAGCTAGAGAGGTAGATAGATGAAGGTCCAGGAGACAATGGAGTTCATAAACGAAGCCAGAAGTGGAGAGAGTTTTTAGAATGCTGTGATGGCCAGCAGGTAAATGTGCCAGGGTCAAGTAAAATAATCATTGGACAGTATCTGCTGTTAGCAATTGACCTGTCGTTGCCTGGGTAGTATCAGGCAGGGACAGGAGGGCGGGCTAGAAGCCAGTTAGCTGCACAGTGGGAAATTAGTGGCAAGTGTGTGAACTACTTGAGAAAGAAGCTGGGCTCTGAAGAGACAGAAAGGGAGGTAGATGGACATAAGGTTTAAGGGCAGTTCATTGTTTCATGGTGCATGCAGGGTTGGGGTTTGGTACTATTTTCTGCTGGAGCAAGTGAAGAAAGACAGGTTGAAGTGAAGGCACAGGAAAGAAAGGTGGTCTCTGAGGTAGATAGTAGACAGACTCCAGAGCACAAGCCAGAGGGAGTATCTGACCTAAACCCTTGAGTCTGGTGGCTTTATGATAGGAGAAATAGTATTGTAATGTGTATGTATGGGCTGGGTAATTAATCCAATTTTATCCCCTCTTCTCCCAACTTCCATTTAAGACCCTCATAACTCGGACAGTTACCTTACCTCCTGGATTGTGGTTTCCTCTTCTGTAAAAACCTCCCTGGAAATCAAGATTTGAATGAGATCTTGCTCATTAAGCACTTCACACCATGCCAAGTCCCCATACGCCTTCTGTCCTGGGGAACAAATGAAAGAAATGGAGGTGGCTGTTAGGATTGAAAGGGGCATTAATAGAGGTAGTTCCATCAATGTTTTGATTGCTTTTAAAATATTTCAGTAATGTGCTTTGTTCATGTAAAGATTTTTTTCAAATGAGCATATTATGCACCAGATGTTTTGCTAGTGGCTGGAGCCCTATGCTGGACCTATGCTGGACTTCTGTTTATAATCCCATCATTAGAAGTGTTATGTGGCTATGTAGATCATGCAAACGTCAGCTGCTTTAATAAGAGCGGAGTACCCGAGAAGTTCCACCATCGTTAAACTTAGCTTAGGAGGCTCCTTCCTGTTTTCTGTTCTCGCCCTTGAATAAGTGTTATTCATACTTTGAGGAGAGAGCTAAAGTTTATTCATTCCTAAAAATCTAAACTGATGTAATCTAATCTTCCTGCAATTCGAATGACTTTTTTTTTTACTTTTTAAGAGATGACTCTGGTCCCTAATCTCTCAGCATATTCATCAAGTGGATTTGCTTTGTACTGTTGTATATTTTTACAAGCCATTTCCTACGTTGAGACTTGTCAGGTTATCAGTTTGTGTATCAATAATGCCAGCCAACGATCTCTCATTTACTGAATAATTGTATATGTAACAGGCAAAATGTTATCAAAGACAGTGAGTTCCTGAAAGTAGCGCAGCGGAGGCCTCTGCCGGTATGTGGTATGAAGTTGTCAAAGCACTACAATATCCTGCCATAGAAGTGTGTGGCTGTTAGCTCCACGGCTTGTGCAGTGTCTAAATATGCTGACTGCCTTACCTATATGGCATCTCTTATCATTTGTTCCACAAAGCTTGTGCTTCTGCACTATCACTGTGTCTTTTCTTTGCCTGCTAAAGAGTTAGATTTGGCTTATTTTCCTTTTCCTTTTTATTTTCACCAGTGGATCGTATCGTGGGTCTGGATCAAGTTACCGGTATGACTGAGACAGCTTTTGGCTCTGCATATAAAACCAAAAAGGGCATGTTTCGTACCGTTGGACAACTCTACAAAGAATCTCTCACCAAGCTGATGGCTACTCTCCGCAACACCAACCCTAATTTTGTTCGCTGCATCATTCCGAATCACGAGAAACGGGTATGTTAAGAAAGCATATGTTGCTACTTAAAATTGATCTGCGCCAAGTTATAAAGATTAAAGTATAAATCTCTGCCTGATTAGGCTGGAAAACTGGATCCTCATCTAGTGCTGGATCAGCTGCGCTGTAATGGTGTCCTGGAAGGGATCAGAATCTGTCGCCAGGGGTTCCCCAACCGGATAGTTTTCCAGGAATTCAGACAGAGGTATTGCTCACTTTGACCTTTTTCCTATATGTGTCAAAGCTTAAAAACAGTGAGATAATGAGGACATTTTTTCCTGTTCCCTGGATAGTTTTAGTTTTCGTATTGGACAGGAAAAATCATTGTACCTATTGAGTGCCCACTTTATATAGAGTAATGTGCTGGTAACTGCTGGTGTGCTTCAAACGCTGTTCTGTCCCTGTTCTGTCCGCTGTTAGGTCCCTGAAGGCAGCTGTGCAATAAACAGGTAAAGTTGAGAACTTACAGTTACTTCATTCAGACAGTTCTGTCTAGGATTTAAACATAATTATTTTCAAGCTGATTTTTAAAATATAGCCATGCATCGCATAATGATGTTTCAGTCAACAACAGATTGCATTACAACAGTGGTCCCACAAATTATAATGGAGCCGAAAAATTCCTATCACTTAGTGACCTTGTAATCATTAAGGTCATGGCACAACTCATTACTCACATGTTTATGGTGATGCTGGTGTAGATAAACCTACTGCATTGCCAGTTGTGTAAAAGTATAGCACATACAATTGTGTATAGAATATAAAACTTATAATAACAAATGACTGTGTTACTGGGTTATATAGTTACTATACTATGCTTTTTATCATTAGCATGTACTCTTTCTACTTATGAAAAAAAGTTTGCTATAAAACAGTATCCCAGCAGTAGCCTCATACATCTTATGTTTACTGCCTCTCTTTATTGTGTTATTCCTTCTGTGCTTGATTTAATCTTATGTTATTTTGTACAGTGACGTGCTATACAGGCTTAGCGCTAGGCTGTACCGTATTGCCCAGGTAGTAGGCTAGCCCACCTAGGTTTGCTTAAGTGCATTCTATGATGGTCACACGACGAAATCTCTTGATGACACTTTTCTCAGAATATGTCCCCGTCATTAAGCAGTGCATGACTGAATATGAGTACTGTATGTTCCTTTTAGGAAAATTTGAAAATACAAGAGAAGTAAAAAGTAGACAAAAATCATTCAGGAGTGACTCTTGAAAACATCTTGGGATATCTCTTTCCATCTTTCAATGAATATATATTTATGTGTTTATGTGTAAATGTATGTATTTTTTCCATTGTGTGTATGCGTGTGCTCATGTGCATTTATAGTCCTTTTACTAATACAGAGTAGGGGATAGGATAGAAAAGGACTAAGAAAGAAGGATTAAGAAAAAACAAAAGGAAGACAATCAGTGGAAATTAATGTAGTAAAAATGGATGAAAATCTATGATGGGAAAGTTATTTTCTTAATGTGTTATGTATTTTTCTTTAATATTTAGTTTGCTTTTTTCTTTTTCTCCTGGAAATTTGATTGTCAAGTATAACAGCATTCGTTATTCCACAAAATAAATAAGGATGCTGGTCAAAGAATGGCCCTTTCTCTCACAGGTGGAATCCAGTTGAGAAACTATTTCAGTCCTTACTGGTTTGGGCGCAGTCTTTATCATGGCCCCATTGTATGATAAACAATCTGATAGATTCTTACTTTTTATGGATAGGAGACAAAGGACCATAATTGGCATCCAGAGTACAAAGTTGGGGGGAGAAAAAAAAACAGAGTACAAAGTTGATTGATGTAGCCAGGGTATCCTTTATATAGCCACCACCTTTAGTTTGCTAAAGTTCATTTTTGTTGAGGTATAACCTACATAGAGCAAAGTGCACAAAACTTAAGTGTACAGTTCAGTGGCTATATGTACACCAGTGCTATTTCGAATGTCACCTTGATACTTTCTAATGTTCTAAAGGGAAGCCTCTGAGCATTGCCCTCGCAGCCTTTTCTGTTATCTAGTAAATGCTTACAATGCATCCTGCAAAGAGCCAGAGTCTCCTTTTATCTTGAGGATGTGAATATTTTAGGGGAAATGAAGAAAAACAAAAAGTTTTTTAAAATACCATGCTTTTATTCTTCTCTGCCACAATTCTTAAATCTAGTCTTTGACCTGGGAAAAATTAGCATTTTCATTTTCTTTCTTATTTTAAGAAATAGAAAAACTACATTTTCAGAAAATCTGATTATTATCTGGTTACTTCTTTACTCTTAATTTGACATGATTATCTATCATATTATTGCCTCTGAGAGAAAGCAGAACTCACAGTTAGTAGGTAAACATTTCCACAAATATTACAAAAAAATTTTTGGCTGCTTTTCTTACAGATATGAGATCCTAACTCCAAATGCTATCCCTAAAGGTTTTATGGATGGTAAACAGGCTTGTGAACGAATGGTAAGCTTTTCTTGATTTTTCTGATTTGTCAACCATTGATATAATCTTTCCTGTAGCAAAAAATAAATGAACTCTTTTTCTTTTAGATCCGGGCTTTAGAATTGGACCCAAATTTATACAGAATTGGACAGAGCAAGATATTTTTCAGAGCTGGAGTTTTGGCGCACTTAGAGGAAGAAAGGGATTTAAAAATTACCGATATCATTATCTTCTTCCAGGCTGTTTGCAGAGGTTACCTAGCCAGAAAGTAAGTGGACAGTCATAAAAGGGGGAGAAATGTTTCTTCTATAACAGATCGAAAGAAAATGGAGAAAGCAGCTAATAAAGGAGGAATAAAGAGCACACCAGCAAAGGGAACGTGAAGAACCTTCTGTCACTGTCTTCATTGTCTCAGGAAAGGAGGGGATTTATTCAGATCCAGGAGTGCACACATGTATGCTTAATGTGGGTAGATGGCAGAACACTGTCTGAGGCAGCAGCTATGAGAAAGTGCAGGGTATCCATGACGAACGCTCGAGGCTGGCTGAGCAGGCCTGTGAGTTGTCGTGAACTCGAATGGGCAGTCCCACTTCCGCTTACATTTTACTTGAAGACACGATCGATGTACCCACTCCCTGTCCTAGCCAAATAAGAATGTTTGCCTTTAGGAAGTAGTCTATTAGGGCACATATTTCTTTACGTAATAAGTTTTTCTTACTGTTCTCCAGGGCCTTTGCCAAGAAGCAGCAGCAACTAAGTGCCTTAAAGGTCTTGCAGCGGAACTGTGCCGCTTATCTGAAACTACGGCACTGGCAGTGGTGGCGTGTCTTCACGAAGGTGGGCTTTGTGTACTTCTTTCTAAAGAGCGACGTTTGACCAGTGAGAACCCATAGGAGGGAGATGTGATGACCAACTGCCTAATTTTGTCATAGGTGAAGCCGCTCCTGCAAGTTACTCGCCAAGAGGAAGAACTTCAGGCCAAAGATGAAGAGCTGCTGAAGGTGAAGGAAAAGCAGACAAAAGTGGAAGGAGAGCTTGAGGAGATGGAGAGGAAGCACCAACAGGTATGTGCACTGACTTCGTAAAGTCACACACTGCCCTCAATTGAGAGCTCCCACTGCAAGGAACGCACACACATTTAATTATGAATAGCTGTAGCTACCATACCATCTTATTTTATAATGTGTGTTTTTCACTAATTTCCAAAGCATAGACATTTGAGAATAGAGGCAACAGGTACATTATGCCATGCATTTGGGTTTATATAAACCAAAATCAACCTTACCTCTTGCATTTTGGCCTTTGTCTTTCTTTGGACGTGTTTGCTATCAGGCGTGTGTTTAACACCTGTTTTCGATGAGACTCCCAGTATTATCGCCTTCCTGTGACTGCTTATGAGGGAAATAGAAAAAAGTAAAATGTTGAGATCGTACATGGCCACCACCTGCCTCTTCTCCAGCGACAGTGGTCTTGAATCAACATCCCTTTCCAAGGCAGTTGTGCTTCATGGACAGAGTAGAAGCTCAAGAAATGTTTATAGATAACAGTGATGGAATTATAGGGTTCAAGGTCAAAAAGATTAATAAAGGCCAAAAATATCACTCGTTCCCAAACAGTTTTAGTAGTCACCATGAAATTCATTGCACTGGAATATTTTCTCTCCT
The DNA here is from genome assembly GCF_000151845.1 of Pteropus vampyrus. NCBI lineage: Eukaryota > Metazoa > Chordata > Mammalia > Chiroptera > Pteropodidae > Pteropus > Pteropus vampyrus. Next base: position 1,025,565 of record NW_011888825.1, on the reverse strand, counting down.
GTTTCTCTGTCCCTTTGTAAATTACCTTAATAGAAGAACAGTTCTTCAACTAGCACAAAGTTAATATGTATTACTCAGGATAACTTGAGACAACAGAAACAACCAAAAACGTTTTCATCTAGCTTTTTTTTTGCTGCAGCTGAAGACATTTGAAAGTTTTGCCAGTGATGTTTGTATTTTTAACTCTCAGTTTCTTTGGTGAGATGCATTGACCATTGAAATCATGATGACTGTATCTTGTGTGTACACTGGGGGCAAATCATAGTACCGGACACTTTGTTGTGATTGCAGCTTTTAGAAGAGAAGAATATCCTTGCAGAACAGCTACAAGCAGAGACTGAGCTCTTTGCTGAAGCAGAAGAGATGAGAGCAAGACTTGCTGCTAAAAAGCAGGAATTAGAAGAGATTCTACATGACTTGGAGTCTAGGGTTGAAGAAGAAGAAGAAAGAAACCAAATCCTCCAAAATGAAAAGAAAAAAATGCAAGCACATATTCAGGTATCTATGATCATTTTTATCTAGAATCATATTTTGGGTTTTCCAGGTTCATCTATTGAATAAATAGGAGCTATGGGTTTGAATTCTTATGTGCATTGAAGAGCAAAAGGAGTCTAGGTTATAAGTACCTACTCTTAAAAGATAACCGTCATTCGGGTTCATTTTTCCCCACAACCTCTCCAACACTTGTTATTACTTGTCTTGTTAGAGATAGCCATCATTCAAAGCACACGTGTAATAGATTTTCCTCCAACATAATTTGTTATTTTGAATAGGAATCTTTTTTTTTATGTACCAATGTGGCATCTTACATTGGGACTCAAAGTAGAAATCTCCCCGGGTCTGTAGCCTTCTGTAGGGGATCTCATTTGTTCTTTGCGTTGTCATTAATAATTCTAATCCTCACTTCATTCATTAGATAGGCATCTACTAGGCGGTTTGGTTCATAAGAAATGCTCAACACTGACGCAGAGGTAGGTGGTCAGGAATCAGAATAAAACACTCAGCTCATCCTGGTAGTGACTTTCTTATTGAGATACAAGCTATACTCACATGAAGCACAACTATCTCTGGTTGAATAATCAGACAAATGATACAGACAGTAGTTACTCTGCCCATATCCTAGGACACACCCACCTCTATTTCTCCTTCCCTCCCTCCCCCATCCTATCTCATATGCTCTTGAGTGTCAGGGCATCTATATCTGCCACCATTGCTTCATAGATCCACTATCAAACTTTCTTCCTTGTCTCTCCCTTAATTTTTTCTTACCCCATAACTTATCTTTGCAAAACACAGCAATTGAGATGTTTGTCAAAACCACAAAAGATACCATATTATTTCCTTGGAAAATACTGCATCCAGTATATCATCTGAGCATTTTCCATTCTTCAGTATAAACAGCTTTCAAATATCTCATAATAAGTTAATATAAATATCTCATAATAAGTTAATCTCATAATATCACAAAAGCTGTAAAAAATACATAACCTTTAATCCAGCAATTCTAATTCTAGGACTTTATTCTAAGGATAAATCAATGGAAGCCATCTAATTATCTGACGTGAGGGGATTATTTAAACCATGGCAATGCTATAAAGATATAAAGATGTTTATTTTCATGGGTATTTATAATATATTGATAGATAGTTGCAAAAGAATGTATACAGTAAGATCTAATTTAAAATATAACAAATTTATATGTATGACTTTACATGAGAATATACCAGAAGATCTAGAATAATATTCACCAACAATCGTGAGATTTCCCTGGTAGTACTATCAATAGTTTTGATTTTCTTTTCTCTTGTTTAAGAACATGCTTATTTCAGTAACATATTTTACTCATGGAGGAAGACACCCAAATTCATCTTTAATCTCCTCAACCTATTCTTTTTACATAAACTCTAAATTTTAACAACTTCAAATGAAATGCTTACAAGCATTTCTCTACTGTATGTAAAAAACAAATGTCCTTATAGGATCAGGGTGTTGTTTTGTTTTGCTTTGCTTTTTCAAAGCTTTTTTGCTTCACGTTCTTTCTCAAACTCTTTTACATTTTAATTTTTTGCACCGTTTTTATTATCTCCCTTTGTGACATTCAAACACATTCTAAAAATTTTTATGGTAATATTAAATTATTAAGTATTGTTTTTTTTCTCTTGTGAAATATCAGCGATTTTTTATTACTTCATGGACCTTGGGCAAATCCAACCTTGTTGGTCTTTTTTTTTTTTTTCCCCGCCTGTGAGGCTTTGAGGGATTTCTGATTTGTATGCCCTTTTCAACATAAAACTACTAGAGCTGTTTTTGGTTTGGTTTGGTTTTTAAGATTAATTTCCTAACTATAATGTTAATAAATGATTGTTGATTATTGTAGAAAACCTAGAGAATACAGAATAGCACTTCTAGTTTTCTCCCACCATTACCTCTATCATTTTTGCTCACATATATTTCTAAACAGATATATAAGGATTCATTTGATAATTGATATTATACTGAACATACTATTTTTTTTAAACATACTATTTTATTTGCTGCTTTTATCACCTTAGGAATGTGCAGCAGAGGGATGCAGTTAACAAAATCCATACTGTAGGTAACTATAGGACAAATGACTTGGTTTGTTTGTTTGTTTTTTAAACAATAAATGAAGAGCAAGAGAGACAGAAGAGATTAAAGATTAAGAGGCTTATCAGTTGATCACAATGTGTGAACCTTATTCGGATTCCAATTATAACAAACAAATGTATGTTTTAGTGGTCTTTATCTTTTAGAGATATAGCCTAAAGGTTTTATAGATGTAATGTGATGTTTGGGATTTCCTTCAAAATAACCCTAGGGGAGAAGGAAGATATGGTAGAGGGAGAGGTAGAGAGGCTGGCCATGAGTTGGCACTTGTTAAGGTTGGGCTGATGCATCTGTGTGGGGCTCATTATGCTACTCTGTGTACTTAATATGTGGGTTGGAAGTTTTCACAATAAAAGTGTTAATCTTTTACAGGTCCAAGACTCTACCTGTATAGACTTCTAAAGACACAGTAAACTATTTAACCAAAGTTACCCTTGAAGGTTTCTTAAATTGACCCTGTTCAATAATGTGTATGTCATTATATACAATAATGTTAGAGTATAAAATAAAGGGAAGTATGTTATAGAAAAAATTTAGGTAAACACTAGAATCCCATTTGGTTTGGTGATAGTCTCATGTTGTGAAAGGCATGCTTGACTGAGACAGCCCATTTCTCACTGACCTATACTATTTCAATTATTTTTATGTTCTCTCTCTCCTCTTTTGGTCAAACATATAGCAGAATGCAAATAAATTATGTGTTTGATATAGTTAATTATTAATATTTCCCTGCATTACTAATTATTCCAAAATATGAATTTTAATTACTAATATATGTTATCCCATTTTACAAATATGCCAGCTTTTAGTTACCAAGTCTTTTATGTAGCATGTTCGCAGTTCCTCAATATTATAAATATTTCACTTTTTTTATATAAATCATATCTATTTCCTGAAATTGCTGGTTTAAAAGAAATGTTCGTTTTCAAAGTTTGCTGCATTTTCCCATGTTGACTGCCAGAAGGATTGACCCAGTTTGTACTTTAACCTGTAGTGGATACGAATGAATGTCTGTTTCACCTAACTGGAAGTCATATTTTTAAAAATATTTTTGCCATTTAAAAAATCACAAATTAGTATTTCATTTTAATGTCCATTCCTTAATTAATGTGCAGTAGAATTTTGTGGAGAAAGTTGGGAAACTGACCGTGTTCTTTTTCACAAGGACTTGGAGGAGCAGCTGGATGAGGAAGAAGGGGCTCGGCAGAAACTGCAGCTGGAGAAGGTGACAGCAGAGGCTAAAATCAAGAAGATGGAAGAGGAGATTCTGCTTCTCGAGGACCAAAACTCCAAATTTATCAAAGTAAGATAATATTTCTATTAAAAAGTTGATTTTAGAGCATGGTAAATATTTACGTTGTTGCACTCACTAAAAGTGGCTCCACACAGAAAATTCTCAAGATTTCAGGTTCATTAACTTTCTGAGTCTCTACCTGTATAGACTTCTAAAGACACAGAAACCATTTAATTTTTTTATATCCACCAGATACTCTTATAATCTTTTAGACTTCTCACTTGCACGTTTTGAACACACTGATCACTCTTTGATGACTCGTTCCCATCTGTGCAAGCGTTCATTCTATGCAGCACAGGTTGGGGGACTCTGCAAGCCGGGCAGGTGGGCCAAGCTTTCGGGGTCGACCCCAAGATGAGTGAGAGCCTTCCTGCCTTTTTGCAGTATGTGACCTGTTGGGACAGGCGGTGCCAGTGTTACTTATTTTTTAAGTTGTACCAAACCCTAGTTGTTATTTTTGAATGCCTTTTATAAAGCAATTTTTTCTATTCAGGAAAAGAAACTCATGGAAGATCGCATTGCTGAATGTTCCTCTCAGCTGGCTGAAGAGGAAGAAAAGGCAAAAAACTTGGCTAAAATCAGGAATAAGCAAGAAGTGATGATCTCAGATTTAGAAGGTTAGTGTTTGGGGCTAGAAAAATTCAGGACTAGGCATGTGAGTTGTTTAGACTTTACTTTAATCGGAACATGCAATAATAGGAAAACGTACGTGGTGGTTACTAAGAGAGCTTTCAGTTTGTGTGCAATTATTAAAATAGGTCTAGTCACCACATATTTATGATAGAATAGAGATAAATTCTTTAAACTTTTACTTTTTACGTTAGGTCCTATGGTAAAATATGCTGCCCTTTGGTGGACATATTTAGGGCCTAAATTAAGTTTTGGGTTGTACAGGCCATTGGACTCTGTGTCACTTCACAGAGGTACTGCTTACTAACATAAAAAATGGCAGGGGCAGGAGAAACTGCTGACGGTAACAGTGTCTCACTCTGATGGCACAAGTAATGTTAGGAAATCCTAGGAATTTCTGCAGAATGAATCATCGTTTCTTCAAAAGAAAGAGAAAAGAGGGTGGGTGTTGGAAAGAGCTTAGAAAACCTTCCCTTTCGGTGGCAGCTGCAGGCCGGTGTAACAATGCGGGAGGGAAGAGCATGGCTCTTAAGGCGCTAGTGTTGTTAAGGTCTGCGGGCTGTGACCACTCTTCCTTAATGCATTGCTTGTATAATGAGTTGGATTTTAAAAAAAAATAATTAGGGTTTTGTTGTTAGATAAATAAGGGATGCCAGTATGAAATTATTCATAAACCGTTTTTACCAGTATATGAGGTTATTCTGCTAAGGAAGTACACATAAAGCAGATGCACCTGTTCTTTTCTCACCTGTTTGATCAGCCTGTGATACCTGGTCTCATCTTCTCAGCATATTGGTTCCCAATGGAGAAACAAAGGCATGTAGGTTTGTGAGGAAAGCTTTTGAATGGAACGGATCACTAGAGTTAATTACGGAATCACTGCAGAATTTTAGAGGGGAAGGCAGAAAAGATGCATAACCCTCTCTGCCCACACTCTGCCCTCTCTCCCTTAGTGCTTGGGAACTGTAGTCTTGGTTCAGCCCGGGGATTCCCAATAAATGAGGAGTGGAGTGACAGGCTGCCCTGGCCTCTGTCGAGCTCTCCAAACCTGGGCCATGGTGATGGCTGTGATATGAGAAGGTTCCAGATCACTTCGGCTCTAATAGTTTGGGTTCATTTCTCATGAAAGGACCTCCTTACATTCCACCCAATTTCTTAAAATTCCTTCCTCCCACTAATTTATCTCACCTTCAGTTTGATCTTAATGGGTTTCAAATGACTGAGCTATTGGCACAGTGTTATCAAGGCAGTGACACGCTTTTGAATAAAATGGCTTATTTACAACTTTAATCAGTTGATATTTGGAGTTTGTTCGTATAGTGTGTCATTCAGTGTGTTGAAGAGCTTCTTGTGTCTTGCCTTAAAGAACGCTTAAAGAAAGAAGAGAAGACTCGTCAGGAACTGGAAAAGGCCAAAAGGAAACTGGATGGTGAAACAACTGACCTGCAGGATCAGATTGCTGAGCTGCAGGCACAGATCGACGAGCTCAAGATCCAGCTAGCCAAGAAGGAGGAGGAGTTGCAGGGCGCCCTGGCCAGGTCTGCTGTCCCTGCGGAGGCCTTTGTATTGCACATGCTACTGCAGGGTTTATTTTCAACAGAATGTCTCACGTCCAGGAGCAGACAAAAACCCTGGGAGAGTGACACATAGTTTCTTTGTTGTTGGGTATGACATAAAACCCAGGAGTACCTAATTTGTGTCAGAGCAGCAAGAAAATCTCATAAACCATTCTCAGTATTTACACTTAAAAACCAGTAGTCATACATCATGAAATCCTTGGAAATTTATACTAGAACAAGTGATTTTACCATATCCAATATTTTGGTTTCTCTGTATTACAGATCAATGTTAGTGTGCTTTAGAAGTTTAGAGGAAATCTCTTGTCAGAAATGATATCCCTCTCACACACTTACAGCATAATTTGCTATTCAGTTCGAAACCATTCAGTTTTAGAATGGAAATCATATATAGTAAATATGATCTAAACATTATATCTAATATTTTCATTTCTTTATAAAGAATAATTCTTTGGCTACACGGTCGTAGGACTTAGAATTTAATTTATAATTAATTACAATAAAATCTTATAACAGAAATTTTTCTTTGTTATCTATCACTGTTAGTCTTACTTTGGCCAGATTTTCTGCTTTTTCACTTACAGAGATGAGAGCTAGAATCTAGAATTAAATTCTTCACCACTCACTGTCATGTTTGTCAGCTTCCCCCTCCCAACTACTCCCAGTCAGAAAATCTGCCAGCATTAAATCACACACGTTAGCAAAAAGATGCAAAAATGAAGTGGAAAGTGGAAAGTGTGAAGATGGTATCTCTTTCTTCTACTGTGTGTTCTAAAAACTTATTTGAATTTGCTGATTCCCTGTATGTTGGTAGCAGTTTGATAGACTAGACTGCTACCTTGAACAGTGTTCTAACTATAACATTTTACTTGAGAGGGAATTTTTTATATTCTAATCATTAAAGTGAGATTGTCCAACCTTTTACTGGAGATATTTATATTTAGCCCTTTGGAAAGGGGACTGAGCTCGATTCTGATTCTAGCTCTGCCATACTAGCTCTTGAGCCTTCAGGTCATTGCCTGCATACCTCTATGCCTGCCCATCAGGCCCTGTGCAGCTGCTTCAGCCTCGTGCCATGGGCAGAGGGCTGTGTCACCGGGTCTCCTTATGGAGAGGTGCTTGGGAGTTGGTTCAGCTGGGAAACAGTCCATCCGTGCACCAGCACTGAGTGCTTCTTGTGCCTGGATGCTTTTACAGGGGCGACGATGAAACACTCCATAAGAACAACGCACTTAAAGTTGTGCGAGAGTTGCAAGCCCAAATTGCTGAACTTCAGGAAGACTTTGAATCTGAGAAGGCTTCACGGAACAAAGCAGAAAAGCAAAAAAGGGACTTGAGTGAGGAGCTGGAAGCTCTGAAAACAGAGTTGGAGGACACTCTGGACACCACCGCAGCTCAACAGGAACTACGGTGAGTGAGGGGAGGGCAGCACGTCACCTGGTGTCTGCTGAGCTCTCCAGCAAGGTCTGGCAGAAATGCTTTGGATGTGCTCACCCACTTCGGGAGATGGCGTGTTTTCTTTATGTTGTCATTTTGAGTATCCTCTCTGCCTCCTGGAAATAATGTCATGTAGAAGAATGACAAAATAGCAGTGGTTAGAAACAAACCAGCCTACAAGGGTAGATGGAAGGACCAACAGACTGAGGTGCACAGAGTGAAATGTGATCAGAAAAGCCACAGTCAGTGATATCTAAAGGAAAGACAGAGCAGACACAGAGAGAGAGAGAGAGCTGAGAGGAGATTTATAAATAGACCAAGTAAGAGAAATAGAGAAGACTGGAGGAATAGATGGGAGAGTCACAGAAAGAGGAGGAGACGATATGGGTGGTCAGACATCTGCTGGCAGCACCAACTGGTATGAACGGTGGGTAAGCACACCTGAGAAGAGAGGTACACAGTCACAACGATGAAAAGAAAGGTGAGTACAGGTCCCCAGACAAGGGTGTGTATCAAGCAGAGACATATGCTATAACAGATGAGCCAACAGCCAGATATAGGCAAGAAGAAAGTGACAAGCACAGGCAAGCACAATTGGAGAAGTTTCAGGTGACCTTAGCACGTCAGCCCACAGAAAATCACAGGAGAACTGTAACAATGAACTGGTGAGCTGAACGGGCAGAGGGGCTGACCGGTGACGCCTGCTGGCGCATCGATAGAATTCTCATATAAGCTGCTGAGTTGTGACCTCCCAAGTTGCTGTCTTGCCCTCTTCCTGACCATCTGCTCCTTCGAGATTCAAGCTGCCAGGTACGTGAGGCCATCCCAGGAATCCCTGGGTTGCTTTGGCTGGTAGAGTTGGCTGGCTGTGTGCTCAAGTGCGCACGCACGTGCACAAACACACACGTCTGCCAGCTGTTCCAGGCTGTGAGTGATGGGAAGAGTAGCCTGTCACTGTGAGAAGATGGCTAAGGTTAAAACAAAAACAGAAGGAATCATTTCTGAAGTCAGGTGTGGTAAGAGGTAGGAAGCGACCTGGACAACTAGGATGGAAATGTGTTGTGAAAGCCAGTGGTGCTCTTCTCTGGAAGAAAGAGTGTGGTCATTTGGGTGCCTGGACCCGGAGAGAATGATGTCACTGAGTCTGCGGAAAAGGCTGTCCTGCGCAGTGAAACCGAGGCCAGATTGTGGACGCCAGGAGAATGTTCTGTGGTGAAGAAACGGAAGTGGTGAGCCTAATAACACGTCAAAGATTTGACCATAGATATGTAAGACTACAGCGGCAATACAGAGGTTGCATCCCCAGAAGGCCACTGTCTCACTTGGAGTCCATCTGAGTGAGCCAGGCAGGGTTAGAGGCTTCCTACCCCACTTCAGCAGAATAACTGGTTTGAGCAGTTTTAAGTCTTGTCCTTCTCTTTAAAATATCTGCTTTCGAAAAATCTGGAAATTACTGAACTAGATTTTGTTGAAAGAATCTCAGCTGGTCTTTTGATTACAATAGAAGAAAGGGTTCTAATCATTTCTTCTATTCAACTCTTTAAAAAAATTTAAAGACAGTACAGTTGATATGTACGTTTATTAAAACCATGGATATGCTCAGATATAGCACTCATAGATTCTACTGTGTGAAGAATTTTGCTTGCCTACAGCTCAGATATGCTAGCATTCATATGTACTGCACTCTTCTAAGGACTCAGGCCACCCCTACTTCTCCACTGGTTCTTCCCCAAGTTGTATATCACGTGATTACCATAAAAGTAACAGTCCTCAGCAAATCAAATACCCTTCAGCAGACTCAGTCGTCAGTTGGCATTTTAGTTCTCTTTAGGACTTATGATGAAGATCGCAGAAGACAGGGCCAGACCGATGCATGTCTTTCACCTGTAGTGAACTTGTGGCTGAGCTAGGCTGGACCACAAAGAATCTTTAGTGATTCCTTTTGTCTAGCTACATGCAACTGCAGAGCTAGCAGCCACTTGGGCCCCTTTTCTCTTGGCACAGCTGACCTCAGCCCTCTAGATCTCTCCACTCCACTAGTAAAGATAGGAAAATGTGTCCACACAGGAGTCAGCAAATAAGTCACTGTTCTAACTGGCTACTGGTTTAAAGTATGGAGTTTAATGGTTTTAAAGTATAGAGCAAGTTTGTCAGGGTTGTGCATCGGGATTATTGTAAAGTTACAGCTATTTAAACTCTTGATGTTAATACAGCTCTTAGCAGAACTGGTATTTACCTTACTGGTTTCAGTCTTTATTAAGATATATGCTTAAAGATGATGCTCTAATCGACATATTTAAACAGCGACTTGTTGTGGGGGTGAAGTCTCTTCTACTTAATGAAATAACTTTGGTTTTTCAGGTTACCTTAAATATGTTACAGCAAATTATAAAAGTATTAGAAAGCCATGTAAAAATATTAGTGCGACCTTCATACTCTAAATGCAGGTTAAATAAAACCTCAGTTTATCTCTGGACATTGAAAACCTATGGTCTTACACCTGCTATGTTCTCATATCAAACTCGGCAGCCCCTTTCTGAACCAAGCATGTGACCCTTCAGCCTGCCTTCTAATTCTCTTGTCCCTCCTCCCGACCTTAAGCCATTTCCTGATAGAATTTTGGGAGGATATTAACTAACTAATTGCAGCTATTTCCCATGAATGATAAGAAAGGCTCCTGCTTTTGTCAAGGTGCAGTGTCCTATTTGATTTGGCCTTTAATTTCCCTTAGCTTTTGAAAGCCTCTTTGAGATTTATCCTTTTCCAGTTTTATTGAAATGCTGGTGCTGTAGCAGGCAGTTTGGCATCTGTGTTAACCAATTCCTGGCCTACAATGCAACGAGACTGCCTAGAACAGTTTGAAGACACTTAGGGATGTTACATTGTGTCTCAGTTGTAAGTGAGATGTGAAATGGGAGTTTTGCTGGTTCCAGAAGGATTTCTAGAACCACAATAATGATACCACAACAATGGACGCACCAGCCTATTGGAAAATAGCACATCCATTGTCAAAGGAGTTGATGTAACTTTTTTTAAGCAGCACATAAAAGTATTTTTAATTTAATTAGCTAATTCTGAGCTTCTTTCTCTAAAAATGTTTCTCTAGTACAAAACGTGAACAAGAAGTGGCAGAGCTGAAGAAAGCTCTTGAGGAAGAAACTAAGAACCATGAAGCTCAAATCCAGGACATGAGACAGAGACATGCAACAGCCCTGGAGGAGCTCTCAGAGCAACTGGAACAGGCTAAAAGGGTAAGGGAAACCCTGCCACGCCTTGGAGAAAATCAACCATCAGACTTCCATCCAGTCGCTATCGATTAATTCCCAAGCTTTGTACAACACCATGGCAAGCTGATGGAGAACCAAGAGGTCATAGGTGGCTTCTTTCTAAAAGTGCACTGCTTACCTACAAGAGCCATTTGCCCTTGATTTTTTTTTCATTAAAGAACTGCATGGATCGAACGGTCATAAATCACATACTGCTCCTAGTGTCTCCTTTCACTAATACCATCTTTCTCCTGATGACTTAGCTCAAAAGCTTTGAACAGTTTAAAGTCATTCTCTCACTCTTCTGCTGCCAGCAAGTCACCAAGCCCTGCCAATATTTTAAGTATTCTTTATACTCATCTGTCCCTTCTTTTCCCTCCCTGCCTACGGTCTCAAGCCACCCTATACACTGTTGCCACTCATTTCACTGTTCTCTCTTCTCTGTCTCATATATAGGCTTTCCATCTTGATAAAACTTAATTTCATTTACCCTCTAACTCAAACCACCTTCCTGAGTGGACTAGTCTTCCTCAATATTTCCCAGTTATCCCTTCCTTCATGCTATTTGCTTTTTCTCCATATTTCTCTCCCCGCCTGTCCACATGCCACCTTTTAATTTATAGCACAGAATTAACATTTGTTGATCATTTACACTAGTATGTGTCAGTTACTGTGCTAGGTACTCTATGTGCATTGCCTTCATTAACCTTCATTACAATCCTGTGGGTTAGTCTCTCTTATTCTCATCCAAGAGATGAGGAAACTGAGGCCAAACAGTGTTAATAAATTAAGCCAGTGTCACACAGCTAGTAAGTGGAAAGGGACATTAAAGCCAGGCAGTCTGGCCCCAGAAGCCCATGTAACCCCCAACTATGCTGCTTTGAAAGCCCACCCTAGGTCCTGTGTCATCCCTGAGGTGGTCCCTGCAGAGATCAGCCTGTTGTGATCACCTTGCACCAACATACAGTGCCTACTCATATTATATAGTGACTACCTTATTGTTATTCAAACGTGTCCCTGTGTTATCCCAGCAACAAGATTTTTGGCTTCTTACTTAAAAAAAAA
>NW_011888825.1:1011862-1013618 GCF_000151845.1 Pteropus vampyrus | reverse complement strand
TAGCACAGAATTAACATTTGTTGATCATTTACACTAGTATGTGTCAGTTACTGTGCTAGGTACTCTATGTGCATTGCCTTCATTAACCTTCATTACAATCCTGTGGGTTAGTCTCTCTTATTCTCATCCAAGAGATGAGGAAACTGAGGCCAAACAGTGTTAATAAATTAAGCCAGTGTCACACAGCTAGTAAGTGGAAAGGGACATTAAAGCCAGGCAGTCTGGCCCCAGAAGCCCATGTAACCCCCAACTATGCTGCTTTGAAAGCCCACCCTAGGTCCTGTGTCATCCCTGAGGTGGTCCCTGCAGAGATCAGCCTGTTGTGATCACCTTGCATCAACATACAGTGCCTACTCATATTATATAGTGACTACCTTATTGTTATTCAAACGTGTCCCTGTGTTATCCCAGCAACAAGATTTTTGGCTTCTTACTTAAAAAAAAATTTTTTTTTTTTTAACTAACAAAAGTTCTTACATAGAGAGGATGATATGAATGAATGATAACTCTTTGGACAGGATGTGCTCAGTTTGTCACCTCCGACCTGCACCAACAAGGATAAATTACACAGTATATCCACTACCCTAAGCAGTATATCCAAGTGTGCTCCTTCTCTAGAAATCTTCACACTCGGTACAACTGTTGTTTTCATCCTACTCAACAAATGCTGACTGCAGACTCGTTATGCATCAGAAGCAAAAAGCAGTACCTCTTATGGAGTATTATAAAAATACTAATAAATTATTTTTTCCCTTCCTTCTCCTAGTTCAAAGCAAATCTAGAGAAGAACAAGCAGGGCCTAGAGACAGACAACAAGGAACTGGCGTGTGAGGTGAAGGTGCTGCAGCAGGTCAAGGCCGAGTCTGAGCACAAGAGGAAGAAACTTGATGCCCAGGTCCAGGAGCTCCATGCCAAAGTCTCAGAAGGAGACAGACTCAGGGTGGAAATGGCCGAGAAAGCAAATAAATTACAGGTGAGGCTAGAAAACCTTTACTCTTGACGTATCTCGCAGTAGCGTATCCATAGTTTACCCATTTTATCCCAGAACTGTGTTATGTCAGAGACTCAGGACCACCCCATGGTTCAGTCCTTCACGAGGAGGACCTGCAGGACTCAGCGTATAGTCCTAGTCACAGTGCAGGCACAGTGAGCCATCTTATTATTAGGGGAATAGTAGGAGCCCTTCCAAAATCTAAGTTCCCGATGCCAGCCAAGGGCCAGCCTGCAAGCAAGCCTTCTGAGAAGAGCACTCTCAGGCCTCTTTTGTTTACTTTTTTGCACAGGTATGTACTGAAATAGTGTGTGTGCACGTGCACATGTGCTCACAATCCAGAAAGATTTTCCTAAAAGAGATGTTATAAACAGCATTATTAACTATATGTATAGTGGGAAGGCAAGGTGAGTAGCATTCATCGGGCACCAGTGCTGCCTGCACCAGGCATATATTAGGCTCCTTGTGTATGTTCTCCCGTTTAACCCTCACATCACCCCCTCGGTGAGTGTGGTAGATGAATGAGGACTGTGAGACTCAAAGAAGCTAAGTAGCTTGCTTCTCTCTGGTGACTTCCCTGGCAGTTTATAGAGCTGGATTTGAAGGCACGAGGTCTCAGTTGAGTTCTGAGCCCTTCTCCAGCACACCGTTGCCAAGACTGATGAGGTGTGGGCTTCCTGAAGGATATTGCTAAAATGAGTAAAAATAAAAAAATGACATGTATGGATTTGTATTCTGTATGCCCTCCCTTTGCTAATATGACTA
>NW_011888825.1:1007875-1010842 GCF_000151845.1 Pteropus vampyrus | reverse complement strand
AGAGATGTTATAAACAGCATTATTAACTATATGTATAGTGGGAAGGCAAGGTGAGTAGCATTCATCGGGCACCAGTGCTGCCTGCACCAGGCATACATTAGGCTCCTTGTGTATGTTCTCCGTTTAACCCTCACATCACCCCCTGGGTGAGTGTGGTAGATGAATGAGGACTGTGAGGCTCAAAGAAGCTAAGTAGCTTGCTTCTCTCTGGTGACTTCCCTGGCAGTTTATAGAGCTGGATTTGAAGGCACGAGGTCTCGGTTGAGTTCTGAGCCCTTCTCCAGCACACCGTTGCCAAGACTGATGAGGTGTGGGCTTCCTGAAGGATATTGCTAAAATGAGTAAAAATTAAAAAATGACATGTATGGATTTGTATTCTGTATGCCCTCCCTTTGCTAATATGACTAGAGGACAAACTAGAATGAAGGGGGCCCTACTATCCTTTCTGAGTCCCTCTACGTCTCACACCCACTGTCCTCACAAACTATAAAAGGTCGTATACCATGGAGATTTGGGAGGAGTGAGGGAAGATTTTAGAGCTATCATTAATTGAGGGGAAAATATGTATTTTCCCCACAGTATTCATAAAATCTAACATTAAGAAATAGCTAAATATTCATGATAAATGTATAATGCCAGGTTTTTCAATTTTTTAAACATTTTTATTATAGTTGGCATACAGTATTATCTTAATTTCAGGTGTACAACATAGCGATTCTACATTTATATACCTTACCTGTCACTGTGCAGTTATCACAATCTTATTGTCTTCCCTGAGCTAACACTAGATATTTTTTTAATGCTTAAAAAGAACATTGAGCTGTGAATACTAGAATTTGAATTTGAAATCTCTATTTTAAAGTTTTCAAGTTCTATAAGAATATGAATTATACTTGCAGACTGCCCTGCCCTCCACCCCACCCCACCCCCCGCCACATACCTCAGCATATGATTACTACATCTTAGTGTGAAAAAAGGATCAAAATAACACACCTGCTGACTTTAGAGCCTGTTCACATAGTATAGCAGCCACTCTTTCGGAGGATTTAGTTTAATTTTTGTCTCTTCATGATAAAAAAAACAAGGTAGTAAACTAGTTAGGAGACTCCCTCTCCATGTGTGGGCTCTGCAGTTTTAAACTACCTGTCCTTTCAGTAGGTAGAGACTATTATGTTGTCTGTGGTAGCTGGTACAATGTCTGCTTCTTGGGCACTGTTGGGAGGTGACATACTCTTGGTGGCGAAAGTCTTCCTTAATAAGAGTTTGACAGCTTCAAGATCACCCGCTCTTCCGCCAAATGCTATCTTTTTATGTTTATTTAAGAGAGATGATTCTGGACCCTTTTTATCTGCTTACCATTGAATTTAATCTTTTACTCCTCCTTGCAGAATGAATTGGATAATGTTTCAACTCTTCTGGAAGAAGCAGAGAAGAAGGGTATTAAATTTGCTAAGGACGCAGCTAGTCTTGAGTCTCAACTACAGGATACACAGGTATTTTAGAGGGAGTAAGGGGCCTTTAATCATAAATCTACCATTTCTATAATCAATAAGTTGTGAAACATACTAGCCCCAGAATTGCCTTCTTAGCACTTCTTTCTGATTTTATGCCCTACTTTTATTTGGAGCCATCTTGCACTAAAACCGGCCTTGATACTCAGGAAATCTCTAAAGCCGTGTCTCGATGCAGAGCCCTTTGTTTCTATGTGTTGCATGCATGCGGGGGCCTAGGGGACAGCTCCCGCTGGCACCAGCGGGCATTGCCTGGGGTGTGGTTTCACCAAGTGGCAGTCCTAGTGCACACACGTCTATTGCTGGATGTTTTAAATAAGATTAAATAAGATTGTTTTGATGTGGTTGAAATTTCATTATGCTGACCTAAGAGAAGTAGTCAATTTTGTAAAAGAGTGTGTTGAAGCTTATCTGGCCTACCTTTTTAAGACTTGCATCGAATCTTTTGTTAGGTTATCATGTTTTTAAGTCAGAAGTTAGGTTAATGACTCTGATAATATAAAAATAATGTAGCAATTTTCTTGGAGTTTTACATCTTATTTTTATTAAATTTGCAAACTTTGTATGGGTGTGTGTTTGTCAGTTTCTGGGCTAGGTGCTGGGGATATAGGGTAAAAATCTCACATAAACAGAAAGTAGGATAAGTAGGCAGTGGGGGATAAGTTCATTGTAATTGGGGTTTATGCTGTGACAAGGGCACATCCTGGTTAGTGAGATTAAAAAGAGACAAGGGCCAGATCACAGAAAGCTCTATATGTGCCTTTGAAAAATTTAAGTCTGAATGTGATGGGAAAGACATGTTTTCATTTACAGTTTAGAAAAATTACTCTGGCAGAAAGGATGAAGGACAAACAATTGATGGGTTGCCCAACATTGGAGGTAATCCTCGTGGGAAATGCCAGGTCCTTGAACTAAGGCCGGGGTATGGACATGAAGAGGAAGGGATTCTACGAGTGAGGAGATGCAGGAAAGCGAGGTGTCTCGGACTACTCACAGGCCCCAGGCCTGGGCCTCCTGAATGAGTCTGAAGCCATGTTTGTGTTCAGAACATTTATAACATTATCATATTTGTTTTAAAATCATTTCTGTTTATCAATATCGCTTGGTATTCCTCATACACTGAAGCTCTCTGTTCTTTATGACTTTTTTTTTAATAGACATGTTTTGTTTTGGTGATTAATGTAACTTAAGTATTGACCTTTTATAAAAATAAACAGGAACTTCTTCAGGAGGAGACACGCCAAAAACTGAACCTGAGCAGTCGGATTCGACAGCTGGAAGAGGAGAAGAGCAGTCTTCAGGAGCAGCAGGAGGAGGAGGAGGAGGCCAGGAAGAACCTGGAAAAACAAGTGCTGGCCCTGCAGTCCCAGGTGTGTGTGTCCTCTTAGGAAGCGGTGGTGACCTAGATGTGTATGTGTATTTAGCAGCTAATGTCCCCGCTATACTGGATTGCTTA
>NW_011888825.1:1000763-1007560 GCF_000151845.1 Pteropus vampyrus | reverse complement strand
TATTATTTCTTCTCACAAAATATTGAGAACAAGTTTTTTCTTTCTGCCTCAAATGCGAAAACCAGTAGAGCTCTTTATTATTGATCTTTTTTTTTCTTTACATAAAACCTAACCTAGTTGACTGATACCAAGAAGAAAATAGATGATGACTTGGGAACAATTGAAAGTTTGGAAGAAGCCAAAAAGAAACTTCTTAAAGACGTGGAGGCCTTGAGCCAGCGCCTGGAGGAAAAGGCTCTGGCCTATGACAAGCTGGAGAAGACCAAGAACCGCCTGCAGCAGGAGCTCGATGACCTGACAGTAGACCTGGACCACCAGCGCCAGATCGTCTCCAGCTTGGAGAAGAAGCAGAAGAAGTTTGATCAGGTTGTTCCCAGAGTCCAGGACCAGTTTCACACTGTGTTTCCTCCTGGCAACGCTCTCACTTTTAGTTTATTTTAGAATAATATTTTCATATTTAAAGCAATACACCTTTATATCAACTTATAAAAAAGAAAAGCAAAAGGAAAGAAATAAGAGAACACCCATAATCTTATAGTAGTATTCTTAGCAATAAGTGAGACGTGTCACGAATGGGAAGAGTTTATGTTGCTTTTTAAATTGTTTTTAATATTTCCTGTTGCCCTTGCATATATAGCTCTTAGCAGAAGAGAAGAACATATCTGCTCGCTATGCTGAAGAGCGAGACCGTGCTGAAGCAGAGGCCAGAGAGAAAGAAACCAAAGCCCTGTCCCTGGCCCGGGCCCTCGAGGAGGCCCTGGAGGCCAAGGAGGAGTTTGAGAGGCAGAACAAACAGCTGCGGGCAGACATGGAAGACCTGATGAGCTCCAAGGATGACGTGGGGAAGAATGTGAGTATCCTTTATCCCCTGGAGACCAGTCCCTTCAAAAGGAGAGCGGGCAGCTCCTTCCTTAGGAATATTTCTGTCGTCTGTTCTCGGTTTGTTCTTGTAGCTGCACTTACAGGTGGGGAAGCTTTGTTTATTCTTATCGCTTTCATAGGCCCTCCTTGCCCTAACCTGCATTCTGGCTGGGGATCTTTAAACAAAAGATTTCATTGTTCCTGAGTCACAGGTAGTCATCAAATACAAATATGGGGAGGTCCCCTCAGATAGAGGGTAGTGGGATCTGTCTCTAGAGTGGGGACCTGGAGAGGAGTGAGATGGGAACTGCAGCTCTCTCTGACCTAGGACTTCCCAATGAGACCTCACTGTTTTCTCTGAAGACTTCAAATGCTTGGGGGACTTACAGTTTGGAAATTTCTATAATACCATTTATCATTCCACTGCATACATCTTCCACAAGAGCTATGGTTGTCCTACATCCTTCCCTTAGTATATGATGTGTTGAGGATAATGAAGTGAGCCCAGGCCTAGGAGTCAAAAACAGGGTTAAGGCTTGGCTTTTCCACCAGCTTCCATTCTGACCAGGAGAAGCCACTTAACCTCTTTAAGTCTAAGTTTCCTCATCTGTCAAATGGACATTATACTTGCCCAGTTTCATGAAGCTATTGCAGATGTGCTTGGTAAAGCATAGTCCTCTATAAAGGTAAAGTCTCATTTTCATGGGATGTGGGCTCTCTGGCCACATCATAAGGGAAGGGAAGACTGTCATGCCTTCTTCCTCCTGGGTGTCTCCTGCAACCTCATGCCCAGGGGACCAGCACCATGGACAAGAAGAAACTACCTAGAGTCGAAATAGCTATGATTACATAGTAAACTGTAGAGAGAGAACCCCACAGTTGACTCTGTTTTCTTGTTCCATATTAGATTTCTCTAAAATAACTGAGTCACAGATTTATTCCACAAACATTTCTTTTGTGCCTATGAAGTACCAGGCACTGCTGAGAGACACATGCCTTCCTCATGTCATAAGTCTTCTCCTGCCTGTCCCTGTGAGAACTGACATGGCCATGAACCCTAACAGGAATACATAATAGCACCTACATGTTGCCTGTCTGAAGGGCTGTCTTGAGGAATCAAAGGGGCATGTAGTAAGAAGCATTCAGCACAGCACTTGGCAGAGAACTGGGTGAAATGTTTGTGATGGGGATCTTTGTCCAGAGAAAGGTCAGGCCTCTTTTTAACGGTACCATGCTTCGCAGGCCTAACACACCTTAATATTTAAAAGTTTCTACACATGCATTTTCAGTACAAATGATCTTTTCCACAGCAAGAAGGATGTACTATAATAACCTGTTACAGGGGTGGCTCCATAGTGTAGTGGTTAGCATGTCTGCTTTACATGCAGAAGGTCCTGGGTTTGCGCCCCAGGTGGAGCCATGAACCAGGCCCCGGGTGTACCAAAGCCCCGGGTATGCGCCCCCTACCTGGGGGGAGACGCCCCGCCTTCAGAGATCCAGTTCTTAAAAAAGAAAGGGAGACGTATGCAGTAGGTCAGGGGTTGAAGTGGTGGGGGGGAGGGGCAGAATTAAAGAGGGGGAAAAATAACCTGTTACACACAGAGACAGCAAGCAAATGGCCAGTCAATAGACAATTTCTTCAGACACCGCACTCTTTTTTCATTGTTCTTTGGCTTTTTAAAGATCTCTTAGTGTCAAATTCTTAGAGAATAATTTATTGATTACAGAGCACATGTGAATAAAGAAGTCAGTACTGTCATTTAAATGGCCTACCCTGAAGTAAGGAATAGCAGCGGCCATAGAGGAAAAGGGAAGGATGTGAATAGTGTGTCAGGCAGCCGGCCCAGGGATGCCCGGAGTGGCCAGCATGCTGTATGGGGGCCTGTGAAACATGAAGACTCCTTTCCTTGCTTGTGTCTCTGCCAATGGTCAGCTCTCTCTTCATACTTCCTGTGTTTAGGTCCATGAACTTGAAAAATCCAAACGGGCCCTAGAACAGCAGGTGGAAGAAATGAGAACCCAGCTGGAAGAGCTAGAAGATGAACTTCAGGCAACAGAAGATGCCAAACTTCGCCTGGAGGTCAACATGCAGGCCATGAAGGCCCAGTTTGAGAGAGATTTGCAAACCCGAGATGAGCAGAACGAAGAAAAGAAGCGGCTGTTGATTAAGCAAGTAGGTTGAAGAAAGTGTGGCCTCTGGAACAAGAACTTGTTCATTCTCAAAGCCTTGTTTTTGGTCAATATCCTATTCATTTGCATTAGAACACATTAGCTGTTGTAAAATTAGTTTATCTGGTTACTTGATTTTATTTTTTTACAATTTAATGTAATTGGTTTTGATTTCCTATTTGTTAAACAATATCATTGCTGCTTACAAGCCAGGATACTTATCATCGATTGAAAAGCCTTCAGTGGAATCTCAAGGGAATATGTCATTAGATTCAAGTTCTGTGAGTCTTAAAAAAAGTATGGGTGAAGGAAAGAATCAAAATGCACCAGAGGTGATTCAACCTATTTCTGAAGTTCAGATCACATGTCTTTGTTAAACCACTCTTTAAAAGGAAAAAACCTGATATTTACATTTTTTTATTTTAAAAAGTTTCTGGGCACTTATAATTTATATTCTTTTCTGGACATATGTTGAATTTCTAAAAGCTTACTTTAAAAATTATTTGTGGATATTTTGATACTTCCTCGGAGTTCGTGGTATAAAGTCTTAGATGTGAGATATGTTTAATTTTGTCTTATTTTCATTCTACTAATATTTATTACATTTGGTCACTTATTGCTAGATAACAAATTACCTCAAATTCGGTGGCTTAAAACACTTATTAACGCAGCTTCTGTAGGTCAGGAATTCTGAATTGACTCAGCAGGATGCATCTGAAGGGCTGGCTGGGGCTGGAGGGTCCTCGTTCAGCTGGCTCACCCACACGGTGTTGGCCTAAGACCAGCGGCTCGCCACAGGCTGCTTGAGTGTCCTTGGAGGGAACTTGCTCAAGAAGTTGTCCCATGTCTTTCAATTTTGTTATATCGCCTAGCATATGAGCTCGAGATCAGGGACTCTGACTTCTTAGGTACCTTTGTAATAGTGGAAATGGTATGTACCAGGTGTTGTTTTTTTAAAGTTCTATCTGAACAAAATTCAACTACTGTGGTTTTTTGTTAATAACTGCTCAGTAACAGAGAGGACCTGTGCAGGGTAACCAGAGCCCTTATATGATGACAGGCTGCCTGTTCTCCGTGAGAAGATACTGGGGTCTGACGAGGCATAACCCAATATTGTCTGTCAGGTGCGGGAGCTCGAGGCAGAGCTGGAGGATGAGCGAAAACAGCGGGCACTTGCTGTTGCTTCAAAGAAGAAAATGGAAATAGACCTGAAGGACCTTGAAGCTCAAATCGAGGCTGCAAACAAAGCTAGGGATGAAGTCATCAAGCAGCTTCGCAAACTTCAGGTATGTGCAGTCAACCATCAGTCTTAAAGATGGTGTCATCTGGACCTACTGAGATCAAACACATGACCTGTGAAGCTGGGGAGAAAAGCTCTGCAGCACCTAGCCTGCCATCTTGCCAGGGAGCACAATGGAGCTGTCACCTTTGGCTGTAGGGTGGGGAAACAGGCCATAAAGAGGGCACATGTGTACCTCCAGTGTCTATAGGGTGTGCTTGGCCCCACTTAGTGAGTCTTGAAACAGAGCCAGGGTGGATTCAACAGGTAGAGCATCCACCAATAGGAAAATGCTCTTTGGGCTCTGAACAGCTTCTGGTGATGCTTAATTAATTTAACATAGCCACTGAGCCACCAAAAAGGAAGGTATATCGACATCCTCCTTTAGTGCCGTGAGCTTTAGTAATCTTTTCAGTCTTATCTAATCATCACTTTTGCTTCTCAAATGGAGTGCTGGTTTTCACTATCACAATGACAAAAAGTGATTTTTCTAATAACATAGTATTGGCAGGATATAATGAGTCTTCATATAAATAGGCACAGCTTCTCTGGGGGGAGTGTTGTCAGTTACGACAAAAGCTTTAGAAAATACCCATACCTTTGACCTCGGTAATTCCCCATCTCGAGAATTTATTCTAACAAAATACAAGGATGAGAAGATATATATATACAAAATATCATAGCTTAAATGTTATTTCTGATAGCAAAAAATGGAAACAACCTAAATATAAGTGGACTGCCAGCCATTTAAATGATGGGGCTATGTATGCAATGACAACAGAGCTTAGAAGATACAGTGTAGGGCAGTTTGGTTTATAACTCCACACACATATGTGTATAGATTTTTGCATATAGATGTAGATATATATATACTTAGAAAAAAGTTTAGAAAGAAAAGTCATTTCTGGATAATGGATTTATGAGTAACTTATTTATTTCCCCGTACTTTTTTAAAAAGCTAAATACAAAGGTTTTTGTTTTTACCAGCTAATTAAAAAGATTATTAAGCTCATTACGAAAAATATAAATAGCATTATTATGATTTTATTTAATAGCTTTATTGAGATATAATTCACATATCATAGAATTTACCTATTTAAAGTGTTTCCAGTATTTTTTAGTAAATTCACAGGGGTGTGCAGTCATCACCACTGTCTAATTTTGGACATTTTGGTTCCCTCTGAAAGCAAGCCTATAACCATTAACTGTCATTCCACACTATCTCTGCCACATCCAGAACTAATCAACCATGAATCTATTTTCTGTCTCTATAGATTGGCCTATGCTGGGTATTTGATATAAATGGAATCATACAATGTGTGCCTTTTTATGACTGGCTTCTTTCACTTAACGTAATGTTTTCAAGGTTCATCCATGTTATAGCATGAATAAGTATTTCATTCCTTTTTATTACCAAATAATATTTATTCCATTGTATGAACATTTGTACCACATTTTATTAATCCATTCATCATTTGGGTTGGTGGATATTTAGGTTACTTCAACTTTTGGTTACTAGGAACAAGGCTGCTATGAACATTCATATATACGTGTGCACATGTGCTTTCAGTTTCCTTGGGTATCTACCTAGGAGTGGAATTGCTAGGTTATATGGTAACTGTTTAATTTTGAGGAATTGTCAGATCTTTCCATAGTGACTATATTATTTTACAGTCCTACCAGCTGTATATAAGGACTCCAGTTTCTCTACATCTTCACTAACACTTGCTATTGTCCATCTTTTAGTTATAGCCATCCCAGGAGGTATGAAGTGGTACCTCCTTGTGATTTTGATTTGCATTTTCCTAATGACTAATAATGTTGAACATCTTTTCATATGCTTATTGGCCATTATTTTATTTGAAAAAAATGTCTTTAAGTTTTCTGTTCATCTTTTTGATTTGTCTTTAATAACTGAGTTGTAACATTTCTGTATACATTCAGGATGTTTCTTATAAAAGTATATGATTTCCACATATTTTCTTCCATTCTCTGGTCTGTCTATTCACTCACTCAGTGGTATCGTTTATAGCATAAAAGTTTCTAATTTTGATGGAATCCAGTTTACTTCTTTTGTTTCTTGTGCTTTTTAAATTATATATGAAACCACAGCCTAATCCAAGGTCATGAAGATTTATTGCTATGTTTTCTCCTAAGAGTTTTACACTTCAGCTCTTTTAAAATCCATTTGAGTTAATTTTCATATGGTTTGATATGTAAACCCAACTTGTCTTTTCGATATGGATATCTAGTTGTTCTAGAACCATTTGTTAAAAAGACTGTTCTTTCCCCCATTGAATTAATTCTATTCCATTGATCTACATCTGTCCTTACACAAATACAAGTCTTAGTTACCATAGCTTTGTAAATTTTGAAATTGAGAAGTGTGACTTCTCTAACTTTGTCCTTTTTCCAGATTGTCTAACTATCCACATTCTTTGCAATTACATTAGGATCGACTTGTCAATTTCTGCAAAAAAAAAAAAAA
>NW_011888825.1:945904-1000268 GCF_000151845.1 Pteropus vampyrus | reverse complement strand
TCTGTATACATTCAGGATGTTTCTTATAAAAGTATATGATTTCCACATATTTTCTTCCATTCTCTGGTCTGTCTATTCACTCACTCAGTGGTATCATTTATAGCATAAAAGTTTCTAATTTTGATGGAATCCAGTTTACTTCTTTTGTTTCTTGTGCTTTTTAAATTATATATGAAACCACAGCCTAACGCAAGGTCATGAAGATTTATTGCTATGTTTTCTCCTAAGAGTTTTACACTTTAGCTCTTTTTTAAAATCCATTTGAGTTAATTTTCATATGGTTTGATATGTAAACCCAACTTCTTGTCTTTTCGATATGGATATCTAGTTGTTCTAGAACCATTTGTTAAAAAGACTGTTCTTTCCCCCATGGAATTAATTCTATTCCATTGATCTACATCTGTCCTTACACAAATACAACAGTCTTAGTTACCATAGCTTTGTAAATTTTGAAATTGAGAAGTGTGACTTCTCTAACTTTGTCCTTTTTCCAGATTGTTTAACTATCCACATTCTTTGCAATTACATTAGAATCGACTTGTCAATTTCTGCAAAAAAAAAAAAGTGGCCAGCTTGGATTTTGATATTGTGTTGACTCCATAGGTCAATTTGGAAAGCATTGCCATCTTAACAATATTAAGTTTTCCAGTCCACGAACATGGCCATCTTTCCATTTATTTAGCTATTCTTTAATTTTTTTCAGTGGTGGTTCATTTTACAGTTTTTGGTGTACAAGTCTTATATTTCTTTAGCTAAATTTATGCCTAAGCATTTTATTCTTTTTGATTCTATTTTAAGTATAAATGCTTTCTTAACTTTTGGAATGTTTATAATTAGTGTGTAGAAATACAATTAACTTTTGTATATTGATCTTGTATCCTGCAACCTTGCTGAACTTATTAGTTCTAATGGTTTTTTAATGGATCCTTTAAGATTTTCTATATATAAGATCATATCACCTGTAAATTAAGTTAGTTTTATTTCTTCCTTTCTAATCTGGATGTCTTTTTTTTCTTGGTCTCATTGCTTTAGAATCTCCATTATGGTGTTAAACAGAAGTGGCAAGGTCAAACATCCCTGTCTTGCTGCTGATTTTAAGGGGAAAAGCATTCAGTCTTTGAACATTATTATGATAATAACTGTCAATTCTTTATTGATGCCCTTTCTTAGAGTTGAGGAAGTTTCCTTCTATACAGCTTATTGAGTGTTTTTGTAATAAAAGAGTATTAGATTTTGTCAAATGTTTCTTCTGAATTATGAGATAATCATATGGTTATATGAATTCATTTTTTGTTGTCAAATGAACCTTGGGTTTCTCAGATAAATCCCATTTGGATAGTGGAATATTGTGGTTTATAAATATACATGGTGTATAATTTTTTATATGTTGATGGATTCAGTTTGCTACTATTTGTTGAGAATTTTTGTGTTGGTCTGAATGTTTTCTTATAACATCTTTGTCACTTCCATATACCTTTATATTTACAATGACCATATATTACTTTTACAATCTGAAAAAAATCATATGTTTAAAAATTATGAATGAAAACTACCCCCAAAACCTTCTTCCTATTTAACCTTAGGCTCAGATGAAGGATTACCAGCGTGAATTAGAAGAAGCCCGTGCATCCCGGGATGAGATTTTTGCTCAATCCAAAGAGAGTGAAAAGAAATTAAAGAGCCTAGAAGCCGAAATCCTTCAATTGCAGGAGGTTTGTTTACATATTCATCCATTCATTCAACAAATATTTGCCCTGCCAATTTCTCCAAGATCAGATAAATATATCTTAATATTTTTGTAGCCTAGTGTAATTTCACTATTCATTTTTTATGTTACTGGACCATCTTACTGCTTCAGTTCGGCAGAGTAGTCGTACTTTTTGATACTGCTCATATATATTCCCCTACCTGGCTGAAAGCAGAGGAGCTGGTTAGTAACTTTTCGAGCCACTTTCTTGGCTTGTTCCATGTGTAAGAAAAGGGAGTGATGTTTATTTAGTGTTAGTAAGCATCAGGATCATTTAACTCTGAACTCTGACCTAAGTGATACAAGACTGCCTTATTTTATGCAGATGTACTATTTGTGATACTTAAAAGGAGAAAAGTATGTTTCACTGAATTCCTAAGTGAATCATCTTGTAATCCAACAATTCTTTCATTTATCTCTCTTGTAAGTTCTCATGAAGAGTGATTGATTCTGTCAATGCTTGGCACACTTGAATGCATACGTTTCTTTTTCTATTTTCAAAAGCTTTATTGAGGTATAATATACAAAGAAGTGCCCATATTTAATGTATACATAAATTTCTATATAAATAAAGGATGATCGAATTTATTCAACCTGGAAAGATAAAAGCAACTTAAGTTGAAATGTTATCAGTTAATATGAAAAAACTCCCAGTACAAACACCTAGAAATGCTGGATAAAAATGTTACCAAAGTCAACTATATATGCGGAGTTGAGCTTTCAAGAAAGAAAGGAAAACTCTCTAGGTGTCAGGAATTAAGAAGGAACTGAAAACCAGACATCTGAACCCTGAGCACATCCTGAGATTACCCTGAGAGCCAGCTTTTGGGTTGATCCTTGTTTTTCTTTTTATTAATTTTGTTCTTACCTTTATTTCCTTTGAATGTTTTTCTGACTTCTTGAGTTGGACACATAAAATGTTCCTAGAACATAAGTTCCCCTCAGGGTACTATTTTCACTGTATCCTATTTGTTGTCATTTAAATTCTAAGTTTTTCTAATTTCTATGATGGTTTCTTTATCCCATGAATAATTTAAAAGTGTGGTTTAAATTTCCAAATGTGTGACATTTATTCTTTTCTTGGTTGATTTCTAGTTTCATTGCATTATAGTTAGAGAATATTGAGAGTCAAGCAGCTCTAAGGTCTAGAACATAGGGTCAGTCTTTATAAATATCTGTGTGCTTAAAAAGAACGTGTATTCATCAATGAAGCAGAATATCAAGATCTATGTAGTTCATCGTGTAATCAGTGATATCCCTTGAGTGATGGGACTCTGGGAGCCTGCCTTCTGGAGAGCTCCTGGGGCATTGCCCAAGTATCAAAGCACCCTGAAACCCAGCACTCTGTTTTTTTCAGAAAGCTGAAAGTGTTTATTATAGACCTTCAGACAGGGGGACGGCATTAGGGAGAAGAGTCTGATCTAGAACGCTAGCTCTTCCCTTCCCTCTATTTCTCTATTTTTTTCTTACCTCAGACACCTTTGTTCCATCTGGCCTATAGGCCCTAGGGTCCTCTCCTTTCTCCCATGGGTCCCTCAGCCTGCGCGCAGCACACCCAGCCAGGGGCTGGGCCCAGGAGAATAGAACACCAGAGGCCAGCGGGCAGAGCGGACACACAGTGTTTGTCAATCAGAGACCATCAGGTCCAAAGTATTCTGCCTGCTGCCATCACATCCTAGATTCGTGCCCTGTCCCATGTATTAGGATTCTGTATGTTAGAACCTAGGCCTTTTGGAGGGCCTACATCCTGTGCACTAAAATAAGAGGCGAGTGCACATGCAGAGCACACAGATGAACTTTTATGCAGCCCTGCTCCTCAAGCATCTTAAGTTGTGCTCTTGCCAAATATCGCATCTTTTGGAAGAGGCAGCTGGTGATAAGAGGCCCTGGGCAGGGAGGGATTCAGAACCATGAGTTTCTGCTGTTGACCAAGCTTGAGACTTGGGGCAGTTTACTTCATCCACGTGGCCTCAGTTTCCTTATCCATAAAATAAGATGGTGTAGCTCTTAAATTCTGAGAATATGATCTTAGTCTTTACCCAGTTGGGGTGAGAAATGCACCCTGACTCCTGCCTGTGGAAAATCCTCTTTCCAAGGAAATTTGTGGAAAAGCAGCCATTAGGCGGTTCTTCCTCCAGAGGACTGGCAGGCACAGGGCTGTCTCCTTGCCCTGACCAGGGCTCCCATCTCCTTCAAGAAAGAGGCCCTGCTTACCGCAGAGGCCCAGCTCTCTGAGCCCGTGAAGTCACACTCCACCCACCTCCTTGGGAGCTGTGATCCTAACTGTACAGCACAACTACCTTTTTTTCTGGTGCCTTGATATTCACTGGTCTACCTAGCTAGTCGATTTGATCTCCAAACTGTACTACTTGTATATGTGGAAGATACTTCAAGACCATGAATTGGTATAGTTTGGGGTTTGCATGAAGTTTGTGCTCAGTTTATGATTAA
The DNA here is from genome assembly GCF_000151845.1 of Pteropus vampyrus. Classification (NCBI taxonomy): domain Eukaryota; kingdom Metazoa; phylum Chordata; class Mammalia; order Chiroptera; family Pteropodidae; genus Pteropus; species Pteropus vampyrus. The sequence continues at coordinate 996,070 of NW_011888825.1, read as the reverse complement.
GAAACACCAGCTTTCTAAGAAGGGCAGGAATATAGCTGCCTCTTAAATTGGAAGGGACAGCCAAGCCCTTACACAGACTAGGACTTCCTCTGTGGACATTTTTGTACGTTTTGATACAGCATATCACCTGGCTGACCTATACCCAGACAGATTCTCTTCAGCAAACCTACCACCTTAATTTCTCAAATCTAATTGTAATTTGAGGCATACATAGAGTGCTTGGAGCAAGGTGGCTATAGCCTATAGGCATTGTCAGATTTCACAATTGAGGAAACTATCGACAGCCAGAGTTTAAATCATGGTCTAAACTTATTTAGGAACTTGCCTCATCTGAGCGAGCCCGCCGACATGCCGAGCAGGAGAGAGATGAGCTGGCTGATGAGATCGCCAACAGCGCCTCTGGCAAGTAAGTCTCCTGACAGCAGGTGGAAAGGGGCATCTGTGGCGGCCCCACCAGTCCTCTTAGGCAACAGTGGCTCATTCCCCTGGGCTTGCCTGCTACACTGAGAAGGCCGTGGGTGTTGTCAGGCATAAAGAAGTCAGTAGTTGATTTGCTCATGTGTTCAAAGTCTGGAAAGATGAGCAGAAGGTGCTGAGTCTCCAGACTGTCTCTGGCCACTGGCTGGCTGCACGACCCAGGCAGGTCACACCTCCTCGTGCCAGTCATGCCGACAGTAAGTATAAAGGAATACATTCAGAACTAACCTGGTTTCCATAGATTGCACAGCTATGCAATGCAAGTCCACTCTCATTCATCAGACTTACCTTTCCTTGAATGCATTTTTCATTAAAAGTCATCTTTTATTCCAATTAAGAAGTTGCTTTCTCCATTTAATTACTGTACTGAGGGTACATCACGATCATTTTCTAGCATGCCATGATGAGGAGTTAGCATTTTTATTTCAATGCACTGGAAAACAGATAGATTTTAAGCCAGGGAATGCCAAGCTCTTTTTGTACTTTTGAAAGCTGATGCTGTCTGTGGAGAACAGATGGAGAGGCAGGAGGGAGGTCAGCTGGAAGGCTCCCACAGTGGTCCAGATAAGAGATGACAGGGCCTGGACTAGGGTAGCAGGCATGGGGATAGAGAAGTAGGTGGCGTGTTTGACGTGTGATGACTAGGACTTGATAGATTGGGCAGTGGGTTCAGGGGAGAGAAAAATCAAGAACAGTGCTCAGTTTCTTGCAGCACGGTGGGTAGAGGAGCCCTCTTCCCTGAGTTTCCCCACATTGTGTAGAGCTGCTATTGAGCTGTCATCTTCTTGCTCTGCCAGGTCTGCCCTACTGGATGAGAAGCGGCGTCTGGAGGCACGAATCGCACAGCTGGAGGAGGAGCTTGAAGAGGAACAGAGCAATATGGAGCTGCTCAATGACCGCTTTCGCAAGACCACGCTACAGGTGGCCCAGACAGCAGCCCGTCACCTGGGAAGGCCTGTGCTACCCCTCTGGCACGAATGACTAACCCCGTCTCTCCTGTCTAGGTGGATACGCTGAATGCAGAGCTGGCGGCGGAGCGCAGTGCTGCCCAGAAGAGTGACAATGCACGCCAGCAGCTGGAGCGGCAAAACAAGGAGCTGAAGGCCAAGCTGCAGGAACTAGAGGGTGCTGTCAAGTCCAAGTTCAAGGCCACCATCTCTGCCCTAGAAGCCAAGATTGGGCAGCTGGAGGAGCAGCTCGAGCAGGAAGCCAAGTAAGAGGTTTTTACTGTGGTAAACCAAAACTTAGAGCTTCTCTACTGCAGACCAGGTCCAGACTCAGCCTGTGAGCCAGAGACAAAATAGACACTTGCCTTGTGGGAGTTACCATGGCAGGGGAAGAGATGACCAGTATGTATGTAACTGGAGTGGGAGATAGGAGGTGTGAGCCCTCAGGAAAGGCTGGGCTCACCTGTCAGCTCTTCTAGGACTCAGCTGATAATATGGTGTCCCATGATTTTCTAGGTGCCAGTTTACATTTTTACCCAAAGTTGATTTCCCAAGTTGGTGGCATCACAGGAAATGTTACAATTTGTTGGCAGAGAAGAAATGCACTGTATCAAAAATAAAAGCTTTTCTTCGCTCATGGGAAGTGACTGCTTGACAGTTTTTATTCTGAAATTTATGAGGAGTTGCCCAATACAGCTTTTGGCAGGCATTTACAAAGGTATAAAGACCTTCAAATTCACCTTCTTGTTGTGGAGCTTGGGGCGCAGAAATGCAGGGCTTGTGCTCCAAAGCCCAACATCTTCCCTCCCCAACCCAGCATCTGTACTTCCCACTCCACTCCTTCAACTCCACTGTGCTCAAATAAAACAATGAAGGGTTTGTTTGTTGTTAGCTGTAATTAACGAGACTTGTCCTTTCAGCTAACTCCATCACTACCCATTTTTGCATAACATTTGTCAAGGAACAAAAGAACTTTTTCTGTTTTCAGTGGAGTTCAACAAATTGGTTATCTCTCCTTCATTAGGGAAAATGTAGGCCTGTCTAGAAACATGGTGATTTGTTTGATCTCTAACTTAGAGAGAAAGTAGGAGGTATGTTTGTTTGTTCGGTCGTTTCTTTTCAATGTTAGCTGCTGTAGCCCCTAGCATCATAGTAAGTGTCAGGTGATTGAACCAGTCACTTAATAAATTGGGTCTTTGTTTTGTTTTCTAGGCTAAAAAGTTTAGATGACTAGAGTAACCAGCTAAGGTTTTTGTCTTCAAAAAGTCTGCACTCAATATCAGGTAGTTTGTATGTTTGATCTTTAGAAGATCACTAAATCAAGTAATTAATATCTGTATGTGAAGGAATAATATACTTTTTTTACCTATCAGTATTAGAATACATTAAAGGCCATCCATGTCGTGACTAGAAGGCAAAAGTTTTCTGAACCATATTAATTATGATATTATTCTGGTCAGAAGTCCTGGAAAGTACTCCAACATATGTCATCTTCTAGGAAAAAAAGGACTTTAAAAAATATTTTCCTCATTCAAACTGTCATTTTAAGAATCACAAATATCGATCATTTTCATAGGGAACGAGCAGCAGCCAACAAACTGGTCCGACGTACTGAGAAGAAGCTGAAAGAAATCTTCATGCAGGTTGAAGATGAACGTCGACATGCAGATCAGTATAAAGAACAGGTAAGGGAAGAAGGCAGGGCAGGATGAAATGTCTTCTACCTTAGAAATGCTTTAGCAAAGCAACTGATGCAAATTGTTACCATTTGACTAAATTAAGAAAATGCTATTTGAAACTCTTTAATTCTGATGTTTTATATGTGCTGTTCCTTGTTCTTCCAGGCACTATTGAGTGCTGGGGATACAGAGGTGATTAAGACATGGCCCCCCACCCCTCAGGGCTCTCTCAGCGCACCAGAGAAACAGAGGAGGGGTGGGTGAGAGCACATCAGGAGGGCTTTGAAGTGTGAGGCCTAAATCGAATCTTAATTCATATTTCCTCCACCAAGAATGTACGCTTCTTGAGTGCAGAGATTTTTGCCTCACTAAGTTTCACTTAGTGTCATCTCTTGAATGCCTAGAATAGAATAGGCATAGTTTGCAGTCACTGTATATTGGCTGGATGGAGGAGAACATGTAGGATGTCGAATAGAAAGCAAAGAGAAATGCACTACATGCGGGACCTCAGTGGTCTTCCTTGTCTACATCCAGGCATCCTTTTTTTAAGTATCAAGGGAATGTTCTAAGAATAGGACTGTGGCATAGATGACAGTCTGGGTAGCTGTGCTCTCCCTCCAGCTCATTCCCCTCACCATGATGAGACTTGCCACTTCAGACACTGGGAGGAAATGTGGACAAGAGCTGAGGATTCTGCTACCTTCGGCCCATACCCTTCCCTGTTCTTCCCCTGCTCCAGTCAGGCATGCTGGCCTTCCCTTCCCACCCCCACCCTCGGGGCCTAACAGCACTGAGGGCAGTTCTGGGTGTATGTGAGTGAACTGGACCCACAGGACACAGGCCAGTCTCTAATGGCTCAGGAGTGACTAATCACGTCAGGTCTTCCAGAGTGACTTTGTACTGGAATCACAATATAAAATCTGAAACGCCCATATTAAAGGAGATGTAAAAATGAACGTACCATCTCCTGGGGTTGGACAGACTGTCCACAATTGCTGACTCTTCTATATTTTGTAAGAATAGCATTTCCCTTTTCACAGTCTCATAGGTCATCTCATCTGGAGATAATAAACTGTTGTTTTCTGCAAAAAATTTCCTTTACAGAGTTTGCTCTGTAGACACTGGCTTTGCTGATAATGGCAGGCCAATCAAAAGGCCTTAGACCAGCCCCCAGTCTTGTGTCTTTAAGTAATGCCCATGTGTATATGTGAGCACACGTGAGTGCTCACATGGCTGACAGGGTGGAGAGCTGTGCTCACACACTCAGGATGCAGCGATACTAAATTTGGTTTCACCAGTTTGGTTTGACTTGGTTCATGTAACTTCCCCAAGATGGAGAAGGCCAACGCCAGGATGAAGCAGCTTAAACGGCAGCTGGAGGAAGCAGAAGAAGAAGCTACGCGTGCCAATGCATCTCGGCGTAAGCTCCAGCGGGAACTGGATGATGCCACTGAGGCCAATGAGGGCCTGAGCCGTGAGGTCAGCACTCTGAAGAACCGGCTGAGGTGAGCAACCTTGGGGACTTCTGTGAGCAGCACTGGGTCTCACAGAGTCTTCACTTAAAGCCTGCAATTACAGCCAAAATTGTAGGCTTAGGGTTTGGCTTTTCTAAAGTGGTTTACTTGTTCATGCTCTTAAATCCCTTCCCGTTTATCTGTTCAGGAATTTTTACCTTTAATAGCCCCTGAGGAGAACAGAAGAGGAACGGGCCCACTCTCTTTTTCCCATTTACTAGTGGACCATACAAACACACAAGGCTTAAGAGCCACGTCAAGTGTCCATCCATGTTCAGACATCCATAGTGAGGAATGGTCCCAGCCTCCATTAGAAGGCAGGGTAGGAGCTCCTCGCGGGACCTGGCGCCATCAGCCCTCCTCCCATCCTCACTCCACACTAGACCTGATATGCAGCAGAGAGAGGACAAAACATGAGAGAGCTAAAGCTAAACTTCTTTCTCCCCGCAGAAGACCAGGTTAGCACAGGTATTGACAAACTGTAGCCCATGGCCAAATTCTGATGTGCCCTGCTTTTGTATATAGCCAGCGAGGTAAGAATGGTTTTTACATTTATAAAGGGTTATTAAGAAAAAATAAGAATGTGCAACAGAGACTTTATGCAGCCCATGATGCCTAAATAAAATATTTACTAGCTGTCCTTTATGGAAATGCTGACCCTTGGTTAGCAGGTAGAGCTTTGACTTAATCCATCTTCCTTACTGTTTCTGTCACAGCCTTAAATGGGATCAAGCCATCCCCAGTTCTGAGGACTTCCTGCTCCATGTACACTGTGCGTTAGCCAGGATGATATTCCACAGGCAGGATGTAGGAGAGGTGGAGAAGCCCAGAGCCTTTCCTGATTATGCCCATCCACTCTAGGTCGTGTGTCCCGAAGAATTTTGAAGTTATTATGTAATTGAACAACTTGACAGCCATATGTTTTTGTGTATTTACCCACGTGTCTACTTTTTGTTCTCGCCAGGCGTGGTGGCCCAATCAGCTTCTCTTCAAGCCGATCTGGTCGGCGCCAGCTGCACATCGAAGGGGCTTCCCTAGAGCTGTCAGATGATGACACCGAGAGTAAGACCAGTGATGTTAATGAGACGCAGCCGACCCAGTCAGAGTAGTGTCACAGGAAGCCAGTGGAGGCAATACAGTGGGACACGCAGGAACTCACCCAGCGCTAGCCTGCCTTGGGCCTCCTAGAGATTTAGGAAATTGGCAAGCTACGGGATTCCTTACTAAAAGATCAACTGTGTCTTAAGGCTTTCCAGCCTACACATACTGTATCCTGCTTCAGATTTAGGTACAATTGCTCCCCTTTTTATATATATACATACACAAAACATGCACATATTAAACAGATTGTCTCATCATTGCATCTATTTTCCATATATTCATCAAGAGACCATTTTATAATACATGTTAAGAAGAGAACCCTTTTTCAGACAAACTCCAGACCCTTGTTGCCAGTCGCTGGGTTATTGGGGCAGCCCCGTGGTTGTTGCTCAGTCGCTCTGCATGCTCTCTGTCATACAGACAGGTAACTTAGCTCTGTGTTCATGTGGCCCCTGACTCCTCAGCCACATCGTCTCTTAGAACATTGTGGAACCTAAACTGCACTTGTATCTCTCATTTCCTTAAAATAATGATCAACACTATTTCAGTGAGCAAACTGTGAAAGGGGCTTTGGAAAGATTAGGAGGGGTGGGTTGGATTGGGGGAAGCAGCATCCATTTGGGGTTACCATGCCCATCTTCCTCGAGTTGGTGGTGTCCCCGCATTTCTTCACATGAACTGTTGTTGGCCAGGGCTGGTCTGTGCATAGAAAGGATAGTGGCTACGATGCAGCTGAGGCCCTGGGTGGCAGCAATCACGTTGATTTCCCGATGGTCTCCTGAACCCTCTGGCTTTGTCGGTGTACTAGTCCTCACTTCAGAGCAAGCAGCTGCATGCTCCTAAGCAGAAGTTACTGGAAGGCCCTCATGCTGTCAGCCAGGCTTTCATGCTGACCTTGCAAATTCAGCCGCTGCTTTAAGCCCAAAATGGGAATATTGGTTTTGTGTCCGAGACTCGTTCCAAGTTTGTCAGTGAGGTTTACAGAACCTCAAGAACAGATGCCATCTGCCTGAATGTTGACATGCCAGTGGATGTGAATCCTTTTTCATTTTTCCTTTTCCCTTCCCTTTGGACAGTGTTACAGTGAACACTTAGCATTCTGTTTTTGGTTGATAGTTAAGCAAACTGACATTACAGAAAGTGCCTTAGACACTACAGTACTAAGACAATGTTAAATATATTATTTGCCTCTGTAACAATTTAATGTATTAAGTTTGACTGTGCTTCATATCATGTACCTCTCTAGTCAAAGTGGTATTATAAACATTCAGTGACAATGAATCAGTGTTAATTATAAATCCCTGATCCTCTGCAATGTGCTTGAAAACACAAACCTTTTGGGTTAAAAGCTTTAACATCTGTTAGGAAGAATTTGTCATGTGGGTTTGGAATCTTTGGTTTTACTCCTTTATGAATTGTACTGGCTGTTGACCACCAGACAGACACCTGACTGCAAATATCTTTTCTTGTATTCCCATATTTCTAGACAATGATTTTTGTAAGACAATAAATTTATTCATTATAGATATTTACGCCTGCTCTATTTACTTGGAGGAAAAAGCACCCGTTGAGAATAAACAGACCTCAATAAACAAGAATAATCTTGTGAACGTGGAATCTTGTTTTCTCACCTTCTGTTCTTGATTGCCCATCTGTGATCTGATTGGAGGTTGGGAGATATACAAACTTAAAATGCTGACAGCCAGGCCCACTTTTCTGAGGGCTTTGCACCCCTAGAAAGTGTCAGATGACAAGTTAATTCTCTGGGTAGTTTTGGCTACAAGTCATAACTCACCAGTGGCCTTTCTGTGTATGGATGCATTGGGAAGAAAAGGGCCACTAGGGCTAGAGAACCCTTAATGGAAATGGGAGCAATTTAGGGCTGCGGGAGGAAGCCTTTAGAAGCTATTTACTGGATTAGAGTATTTTAAGAGATCCAAGAAGGTTCAGACTGCATTTTCAGGCAGGATACACACTGAAAATGATTTAGGGAAGATTCAGTGGTAAGACCCAAGGACAGCCACTCTACTGTAGGCCAGTTAGGATCGGCTGGAGAGAAGTAACTATGGGAGCACAAAATCATGGAGAGAATGCTGGGTTTTTATTCCGCAACAGTCTTAGGTTAGGCTGGTTCTAGTGGTATAAGGCATATACCCAGGCTTCTTGGCAGTGCTGGGGATGTTAAAAAAAAAAAAAAAAAAAGCAAAAGCATTCTTTTCCTCCTGTGTCACTACCATGGGAAAAAAAGAGGTGAGTTACAGCTACTGTATCTCATTTGTGTTCTCACCCTGACTATTCAGTGTCATAGTCCAGATGTTTATGGAATTCAGAGGCTGATTTTTCTCAAAAAGTAAGAATGCTTCCCACCAGGCTAGTTTAACTGGCATTAATGTCACTGTTTCCCAACTACTCAGCCTGTTAGAAGAAACACAGAATCTACATGGACTAATCCCAGTTCCTGACTGTAGAGATGCTAACTAGAAGGAACTTTTCTTTACTAAACAAAAACCACCATTTCGTAGGGAGGAAAGGTGGTTCTTAAAAGCCTTTGTTGGGCATTTAAAGCACAAGGAAGACAGTTTATGGGAGCTGGGCTTTGAGTGTGTCAAAGACTCAAAGAAGTTGGCCAGCTTCTACCCAGCAAGAGTGGGTCATAGTAAAGAGGAATTCAGGCAAGACTTAGGAAAGCCTTATCCTTTGTTGAGATGAAGTCAAATAAGACTCTGTGGAGGTTTTAACTTGGAGCTGTCATGCTAACTAAATGCTCTGTCTGCCCTTGCCACATCATAGGCACTTTTTTTAATGCATACACTCCAAGGAATTATTTTAAATGGCTTAGGTAAGGATAACACACCTGTTATTCCTAGTCCGACTGGCTTGAGGGCATACTTCTCAAACCCTGACATCAGAAAGATTCTAGAGCCCTACATTTCCTTTCCAACACTAATCTTCCCCATCTCTGGAAACCTCAGCTAAGATAAAGTGTGAGCCAGAAGACCAAATTATTCGCACAGCCAGCCCACCCTTTCTCTGAGAATGACTGACCCATTGCCCCTTCCTCCTGAAGCCAATGTAGCTGGGACACAGATATGTCTGTATCAAGATTAGGAAAGAGAAAAGTTCAAATCTGTCAAGCTCTAGGAGGAACCACCAATTCTTGTCCCACCCTCACCTCCTAAAAAAAAAAAGAAAATCCAGAACAGGCAGGCCATAGATTGAAATCTTTATAAAGTGGAGAGGTTTCTTCCCCTACCTCCACGCAGGTCTGAGAGTAAAACCTGTGGCTGAGACCCAGTGAGAGTCCCCATCCACAAAGGCTTCCTAGTCACTCTGGGGGGAGGAACATCTGCTTTTGCTCAAATGATATGTCTTGTGACAGCTGTCAGGACCAGACAGGGCAGTCCACTTCCTTGTGTAGCCTCATGTCATTTGAGAATCTAGCAAGTCATGCTGAAGTGTCTCATATGATACCTGTCAGAAATCTAATATGAAACTATCAATAAGGGTATACTGACATGATGTAAGTTTTCAAAGACAATGTTAGAGGGCCTATGTTCCATATGCAAAAAGTGTGACCCTGTCCTTCAACCCTTATTGAGACTAGAAATTCATGTTTGATTCATTAGAGCACTGAGCAAAGTAGCCCGATAACAGACTCTAATCCCTACTGACTGGATGTTATGAAATCTCATTCAAGATATAAAGTGACATAATCCAACTATTAAACTCAGGGTCTGACAAACATCCAAGCAGAGCACTGCCTCCTTCGAAGTAACAATATGGCATAGGTTCTAAGACACTCTTGTTCTCACATGTGTAAACTCATGTGTCTCACAATCACCGCCAGTAGGTGGCAGTTGTAATGTGGTTGTCATGGCCTGTCGCCTCCTGATAAGGTCAATAAAGCCCAGCATCAGATCTTATAAAATGGGTATCAGCGGCTTAGAAGAAAATCCTGGAACAACAGAATATGCTTTTCAGAAACACATCACCAACGCTCACCGTGGCACAGAGGAAGACACTGCTCGGGAAAACAGTAGAGGACAACTCTGGGTCAAAACATGATTCAGGACGTCAGAATCACAACGTGAAGTTTTAGGACTATCCCATTTCCCTTTCTGTATATGAATTAGTGTGATACCATGAAAATTTGTCTAAAGAAAAGAGCTCTCAATAAATATAATAATAAGTCTAAATGATAAGCATTTTCATAGCTTTTTCTAATCAGCACATTTTTCTTAATGGTTCACAAAATAAAAGTGTGCCTTACAATTGCTGGTATTTGAGACTCTGAAATACAGTACTCTCCTCACTAGGCTGGTGCTGGGGTGGAGCCTGGAGGAATCTGAATTTTAAAATTTCCCCAAGTGTGACTGAGCCAGTCACCCGATAGTCAAGGGGCCTCTGCTTTGTGCTACTTGCTCAAATCTCTAAACTCCTCAACACAGGATGTCAGGCCAAATTGGGCAATGAAAAAATATCAGTCTCATTACTTCAGTAAGTTTTTTAAAAATGAATTTGGGCAACTTTACAGAAAAAAAGTAGAATTCCAAAGTATTTGCATCTTTTTAATTTCACTTCTGACTTTTTCAGAAAGCTGCAATTAGCATATTCATCTATTTTGTGTCCTTTTCCCACTGGTCATTTCCACTCCTGTGTATTGGCACATCTGCACACTTAGGTTCAATGGCTCTATGGTATCCTTCAGCTAATAAGTAATCCTGACCATTCCCCCACCAACACACACTTGATATCGCTACCGAGATTGATTTTATTCCTACTACCACAGAATAGTATCCCAAAAGTAGAGAAGCGTTTTTGTAGCTTATGACATTGTTAGATTGATTCAAGACAGAATAATTTAGTGACACCAATAATATAAAAGTGTACCTATTCCCCTAAATTCTAGATGACAGTGAGATCTGCTGGTTCTTTTTCATAATTAAAACAATATCATTTTTAAACCTAAAAAGTTTCTTAGCTCCATCATGTACTGACAGGGAACAATAGTGCTCTTATCTAATCTGGACATCACTCATCTGACTGTTTATACAAGCATGTGTCAGAAAACCTACTGCCCAGGCCTGCCAGCCCAGCACCCCAGGCCTCCACCTGTAAATCATGATCAAGGCACAATCTCCATATTTTAATGGGGCAACAGTCAAACTTGATACCTGATTACAAACAACCCACAAGTAAACAAGTTAAATTTCTGTTCAGTTTGCATCATGTTTCCCTTGGTGAAGGCTTCAGAGCTGACAGGAAACATTAACATAACACCTATGGGTACAGACATAGCAGGATACAGCATGATTCAAATTGTAAACCGTGTGGCACAAACCCACTTGGGCCACCAAAACCAGCACAAAAGCTTTGTTCTGTTTTCACATTTGTCTCTTCACATGTGCTATCTTATAAAGGAAGTCTGTTATATTAATATTTACTCAAGACTTTTTCCTTAACATTTAAAAAAGGGCTACTGTATTCCCATAGATAATATTTTTATTAGTTATAGGACCAGTTTTCAGATAAGATGCTTTAAGTCATTGGAAGATGATTTACAGAGATGTCTCCTCTCCTGCTCCCATTTTTAGGAAAGAATCAACGCATCTAAATTTTAATGCTCAAGCTAGTGTTCTCAATTTTTTTCAACCTTTGAGACAAATGGAAAAACAATCCTTGAAGTAAAAGCTAGAATTTGGAAGATGTTATCTTTCAGGCAGTGAAAACAAATGACTGCTCATACCCACCCCTCCTTTTCTGGCCTTGTTCCCACCAGCAGCCAAACTGGCTGTTCTCAGTTTAAGCCAGGCAGAATAGATCTGGCAATAGGATACTCCCTAAAGCTGTGGCTCCACTCCAAGACAGCTATCTTTCCCCAGAGGTGCCAGCTTCCACCTTAGTTCTCAGAAGATGCGAATGGCATCTCTGGGACAACTTCTGAGAGGAGCATAGTCAATAAGCACAGGATTGGAAGAGGAGGGGTGGATGAACCATATTCCTCCTTATAAACTGATTCAAAAATCAGCTCATCTCCTGAGGCACACAACAGTAAAGGCCAGCAAGGCCTCAAGTTTGGAAAAGTGGAGAGTATAGCAAAAAAAAAAAGACACTGAGCTCATTTCCAACCAATCCTGGCTTTTCTATGAACAAGCTGTGTGAGTTCAGACTAGTCACTTAAACTCTAGGCTCACCTTCCCCTCTGTAAACTGAGGTAAAACCAGCTCATCCTATTTCTCAGGTTATCTATATCTAGTCCTCACATGCTTCACTTGTGATTCAACACCCCACTTTGGCTTCTAGCTCTTAACCAAGTTGGTGGGGTATAATTTCAGACCACTCTGAGCTGGTTCCTACTCTCATGCAAGAAGACATTTCAGGAGCAAGGGATGGGACTGGGTGGTGAGATGAAAATATGTGGAAGACTAACCCCCTCCATGCAGGGGAGACTACCACATGGACCCAGCTCAAGGGAAAGATCATTCCCAAAGCTTTCATAAGAGCCAGGCAAACCTGAGCACCGGGAAGCTCTAGCTAGGAAGAGAACCCAGTCAGAGACAGGCGGCTGGTAGGCAATCTTTAGCTAGATGGGCAAATAGTATATACTAGTTTTCATGCCAGGTAGCAAATGCTCTATCTGAGCAAGTACAAAGAAGCATCTTGAACCAAATAATCCAAACAGGAAGCTGAATATGAGGCCAGAGGAGCCAACCACCTTCCTCACGGGGTTGTATGCCAAGGGCTGCTGCAGCTATAAAAAAATTAGAATATATGGGGGTCTCCACCTGAAGGGACTAGAAACATGCCCTGTAGCATAATTCTGCCCTTTCATAAACCTGGCCTGTGCTCTCTGGACATGAAGCAGTGGTGATGTCCAGTAAATGACGCATGGGCCTCTTCAGCCCAGGGACCCTTTGCCTGCCATCATCTGACTGAACAACAACTGACAGGACCATATGGATGAGATGATCTCAGGTGTGTTCAGCTGGAAAGGAACTGAGAAATCACTGGGGAGCCAGGGACAAGGAGTCAGGACTCCAGAACTTTTTCTTGTGTGTTAGATTTGGAGTTCTTGCATAAACAAAGAGGTCTGCCAAATGTTTAAGCCTCTGAACTAATCCAGTCCTTCCAATGATGGTTAGAAAATAAGCTGGAAATTGCTGCCCATCATTAAGAGACTTTCTTTTCACTGGTTGGCCAGCATTACTGGGCACAGCACACACACCACTGCAAGTGTCTCTCAGTGAGGCAGCTTACGGCAAAAAATCTCCAAGTAGAACTAACAGAAGCTATTCCTGCCCACTTAAATATTAAAAGTTTTAAGAAATTTTTGAAAATGTATCCTACTCAAATGGAATCACTTAGGAATTCAATTCACTTACTTTTACTTATAGTTTTAAAACTATACTGTTTATGCTCTTTATTATAAGCAATGTTCAGAATCTGATACATTCATACAGACTATTTACAAGTTCAAGTCCAGTCACCCTGTTTCTTGCTACCAAACATCTGGCACCTTCTCTCACTTGCCAATGTCAACCTGAGAGATGAGAAGCCCAGCTCCAATTAAACTCTAATCCCAGAACACCAACACATGTCATGAAAGGCAGCACAGCCAGAGGACCAACTCCTGGATCCACCATAGTTGCCCCATGACCTAACTGGCAGCCTCCCTCAAAGTCCCAGTCCTTCCTTCCCAGATTTGCACGAGGGGCGTGGGCCACTCTCAGGCTGCTCCTGGAAATCAAAGCTAAGAGAAACCAGCACTGAGAATCAGCATGCAACCGTCTGCTCAGTGCATTAGACACTTTCTGAGGCTGCCTGAATTGTCTTTGCCCCATTCCACAACTGCTGTCCACCCACATGTCCCATGTCAGAGCAAAAGTGACATCTGAACCTGGCTTTGTAACTCTAGCTCTTCTCTCACAGGATGGCAGGAACCCAATAAAGCAACCTTGATACTTTTTTTATGTGAAATTTATTGTTTCCACATTAAAAGATTTTTTGAGGGGAAGTATTTTTTTTAACCACATGATGATCCTATACAGCTGCCCAGAGTAGGACACCATCATAAGTCATTAACATGCCATATGAGTTCTGAATAAATAAAAGCTACAAAGCCCAAGTTATATACAAATATCTTAGGCAATAATGTTTACAAACCTATGTACAATAAAACAATGTAAACAGTAAATGCAGCATGAGAGTAATCAAAGGATGCACAGGGACAACCACTTATGGTCAGTCTGCCCACCCCCCGCCCCCAGGTGCTGGCACCAGCCGACCCCTGGAATCAGGCCACTCAACCCTTCCTAACGCAACTGGACAGGCCCTCAGAAGACAAAACAAAAAAGCTCTGAAGATGTCATTTAACTAAAGGACCAGAAAGCTAGCAAGGAAGTTGCCAGCCCTGTGTGTACCAGACCCCAGAGGCTCCTGCCATTTGGGGCTCAGACAGGCTGCTCTAGGAGGCAAGTCAATGGAATGATAACTGCTAAAGTAAAATCAGAAGGTGCAGAAAATGTTCCCTAATTCAGTGACCTTCCTGACTCTTTGCCAGCAACAGGCCCAAACTGTGTGGGGTGGAGTTGGGGGACACATGATCATGAGCACTGAAGACGCTTGGGTGGGAGCTCAGAAGGGCACATGTCAACCTGATTTGGGGGAGAACTTCTAGAAGATTTGCAATGTCCTAAATACAACTAAATCCTATCAGTACAGCAGGGTAGGAGCTATGAGGCAGGTGTGATGAATGGGTACTTCTGCATCCAGTGACCAAGTAATACACGTATGTATCACCTTGTGACCCACAAAAGTGCAATCATGTGAAACCAACGGCACTACGGCGAGAAGAGAAAATAGCCAGTATTGATATCGCGCAGAGTCCTGGGGCTGGGCAGGGCCCAGCAGCCACCACTGCATGCAGCCTGCCCTCTGCCTGCCATGGGGAGGCAGATAGAGGGGCACAGGCTGGGCCCAGGCACCGAAGGGTGAGGCGTGGGTGTCCTGGATTGTTGGAGGAGGGCAGGAGCCCCCACCTGGAGGCTGGGCACTCACACGCTGAGAGGCAGCATACCCGGTGCCGATGATGGGCGTGAGGAGCCCAGACCAGGAGGAGGAGGAGCTGGGTCAAAGCCGTTTACTGCCCTGTGGGGGTGACCAGGGCAGAGAAGGGAAGGGAAGAAAAAGAGAGACTGTCATTTATAATCACTTGACACACAGCAAGAAATTCATTTGGTCTCTAAAACTACTCCTCTCCCACAGTAGAATCCTGACAGCCCAAAGGAAAGTGGCTACCTAGAAGTCATCAACTGGTTAAAGGCTTGAGAATTCAGTGGTCCTGGGATAACGAGACTATATACTTCCTTTTCAGTAACTTCATCACGCTGGCCACTGTGGCCACAGCCCTGATTTTTTTCCCCGTACACTAAGTCTAAATGTCCGCCAGTAGGGAGCTAATTAAATAAATGGTACAACTAAACAATGAAATAGTATATGACCATTAAAAACACATTCCACAGAGTTCTTTAATAGCATGGGAAAATATTCAGAATGTAACTAATGCTAGGTAGAAAAGGTTACCAAACTATTTATGTTCAAAAAAAAGTAGTATATATTCTACATTCTAGACTATAGCCCTTATATAGACATTACTATCTATGTAGCCAAATCTAGAAAGCGTGGGAATACACACACACACACACACACACACACACACACACACACACACACACACACGTATATAAAACCATATAAATTGTAAAAGGAAATTTTAACAATAGTTACTTTTCTTCCCTCTGGGTTATGGGTAAATTTTATTTACTACTTTGTACTTTTTTATTGTTTCCCAAATCTCCTACAATATACATGAAAACTTAATGGGGGTGGAAGGAGTAACATTTAACTGTTAAGCAAGCAAAGCATTATGGGTAGTCTTCTCTGCAGACTCATGAACAACCAGCCCAGTCCAGCACAACAGCCTTCAACTAGGACCCAGCACTCAAGGCCAGTGATGAGGAACACCCCACCTCAGGCCCACCCACCTGGCAGCACAGACACGGGAAGCAGTGAGGGAGTGAGTGCAAGACCAAGAACCTCTCCCAAGAAGCCACTTTCAGCTTTTCCATCCTGAAAAACTTCCTAGGAAAACTGTCCCACTAGCAATTTAGGAGATGCAGCCAACTGCAAAGGGCCACTACATCACACCTGCCCTCCGTTGTCCACCCAACCCAGTCATCAGAAGGGTGCAGGGAGTTGAATATAGACTCATGGAGGGAGGTTCTCTTACAAAAAAATGCAGACACACATTCTCCACAAAGATAACTATCTGGTACACTGATGAGGTGAGTGTAATCTCAGAAAAACAGGCATGCAGAGAGACTTGACAAATGACCCTCGACTACTTTGAAGAAACAGTTAATGCCTGAACAAACTAACTTCAGAGTATAGATGTCAAGTTTGAAATCGAGTACCCACACAAAGGCCAAGAGCAACAGGAGGGGCTCTGACACATGTAATTTCTCCCTGCTGTACCTTTTCTACTTCAGTGATACACACCCAAGATGTTCCCTTTCCTTTCAGGGACTAGGGGAGTTCTGATATATGAGCCTCATCACATTTGAAAACTTTAAATCATCCCTCCCTATTCTGCTAAGACTATGTGTCTGTGCCTCCTCTGGGGGCAGGGGCCACATCCTGTTTGCCATTATAGCCTTCACATAATAATCTGTCATTTGTCTGAATAGTCCTAGAGCCTCAAAGCCTGCTTCTCCTAAAGCCTTGGAGAGAACTAGACAGCCCTCACAAACCTCAGCTTTAAACACATGAACATCTCATTCCTAGCTTCAGAGCCTGGCAGCAGGGCAGAGCAGCTGTACTAAAGACAGCCCCCAAAACTTGGCAGAACGGAAGCACTGTTAGATGCCAAGAAGACCTGGCACCTGTTCCACAGGGGTGTGCAAAAGCAGCAACCATAAGGTTGGCTCTGCGTGCAGGTTTAGGACTGAGATGCAGCATTTTTGAGCTAGACAGATCTTTAAAGAACATCAAGTTCATCCCTGTTGTTATACTGCTAAGAAAACCAAAGCAGGAGAAGGTCCAGCCATTCACCTGAGCTTAATTCATGAGCCCGTCAATGGGGAAGGGGGCCCAAAATCTCCCTCCAGATCCCCCAGGCCATTATCCTTTCCCAGTCTCCTCCTGGCCAGAAGACATCTGACAGCCCTCAGTGAGCAACCACTTTGGTGCTCCCAACACAGGTCAGCTCGAATGGAAAAAATAAGCAATGCAATCCAGAATACAAAGGGAAAACAAACTAGATATAATTTCTCTATGTGGATGGAAATGAGAATTCTGATTTGCAGGTTGGGTAGAACAGAGAGAGAATAATAGCACCTCTTTTCTGAGTCAGGAAGTGGGAAGTAGAAGACGAGAGGGAGGAAAAAGTTGACACTAGAGGTAGGACTGTCAGTCTGCTGAGGTCCCTTCAGGGAATTGCAAAGTTGTGCAATGGGGGAAAGGTTTTCAAGAGAAGAAACACATACTCACCACATTTGCTTTCAGGGAACAGCAAAAGAGCTGAAGGGAAAGGTCCCAGTGGACAACATAAGACTGAACAGAGAGAGAACAGGCAGGGATGGAGATATGGATCTGGGAATCATCTATGTAATAAAGGTTCTAGAAATTATGAAATTTGATGGCCTCACCACAAAATCTAGTTAAAGAGTCTGAAAAATAGAGAATCCAGCTGAGAAAAGGAACTAAGGTCAGTTGGAAAATGGTAAGAGGAGACATGAAAAGGAGGAAAGAACCAAGACATGTTTAGAAGCTAGTCAAGAGGACAATAAATCAAACACAACAGAAATAAAGTATGGACACTAAATCCATCGAAGAAGCAAGGCACAGTATACCTGAGAGGGCAGCAGAAAAAAGGATGAGAGTGGGCTACAGCTAATTCAGGAGAGCAGGCAGACACATTCCAGACCCCAGTCTCCCTAGTTAGATGGGTAAATGGAAGCTCAGCGAATCTCCAGCCAGCTACAGTCCTCTCCCCAGGCTCTGCAAACTGAAATGTACATTCCTGAATAGTAAGGCAGATCCTATACATGTCCCCAACTACCATTCCAATGTACTATGAAAAAAAAAAAAGTGAGCAAAGACGGGTGAGTCCCCACACAGCAAGGCTCCGTAATCATTAGTGACTGTTTTGAGAAAAGAAGACACACTGAGTAACAGGAAGAACTCCAGGACCACGAAGACAGCCAAATGTGGTCCCAGGGTCTAAGAGTGACCCCGACCCCCACTCCCAAAACTCCTAGCATCATCACTATAGCACAGGACCCTACATCAGGAGTGCCATTGGGCCTGCTATTCACAACGGCCCCAGGACCACTATGACTAATTTGTTTTTGTTTTGAACAGATGAAACAATCAAGTCAAACAGGAACTTGAAAGCTCACTCACGGGCTATAAGTTGGTTAAAGCAGAGCCAGCCCCATGCAGTTAGTAAAACCAATTTGTTAATGTGTCTTCTACCACACACCATGATTAAGAAAGAATGGAAAAGAGCACAGCAAACAAATTCAGTTACCCATGAACAACGTGGGAAATATGACTTTTTCTTGCCTAATAAAAAAAAGGAAAAAACATTAAACATCAATACAAATACTATGTTCACACCACACCCTAAAACTGGTCTATGCCCACCTACCTATCCAAAAGAAATCACATTGGCTTACAAAATTAGGGTAAGTGATACATAAGAAACTAAAAAAAAAAGGTAAGGAGAAAAAACATTTTGGAGAGAACTCAAGTGACTATACTACACATGAATTTGTATCCTTTTAGATGAGTGATATGAAGGGCTACTAGTGGTTGGAGGAAACAGAGCAACACTTGGGAGGGAGGCCCAGCAAGCCATATTTTAGGAACTAGAAAAAGTGATCACAGACTAGATAAAATCCTGATTCCAAGAAGCTCTCAAATAACCAGAACTTAAAGAATATTTTCTAATCCCATAAAGCAATATATAATAATAAGGTACACTGTTTTACGTAGAAAGGCCTCACTGCATCTGAAGATTTTGAGGGAGGTGGGAGGGCAGGGTGCATACACGTACATTCACATACATGCACACGTACACAAACTGACTTTGTTTCCCCTAAACAATGCTCCTATACATCACTAGGAGCACTAGTAAAACTACAGTGACTGTGCTACAGACACTCTTTAGGAGTAAGAAGCAGGGGAGGCACATTCTAGAGCCAAAGACTTTTTGAAATGAAGAGTTTTTTTTCATGCTGAAACTACAAGCTATACTTCTATAAAAACTGGCATTTCTTCTTTTAACAAAGCTGGGTATCTCCCCTCTTCCTTTTGCAGCTGGTACATACTATCATGGTTTTTATCTAGTCAACAGGTCTGCAGGAAGAAAGGCCAGACGTGAAAAGCCAGGCAGGCCAGAAGGAAACCAGAATCAAAGCAAAGCAGCAAGGAAGTAAGAACACAGCAAAACTCACAAGAGTTAACCTCAGGAATATGGCAACTAGACAAACGCAACTTAACAGGTTAATATTTGAGTGTATAGATATAACCCATTTATCATATAAACCAAACACTTGAGGAAAGACCAGCCCACAAGAGCATATTTAATTCTTAATAGAAACAATACAGTTAAAAAAAAATTGTATTATGTAAGCTAAAACTAAATATCATCTGTAACTATTCCTATTGGGAAGCACATTTCCAGGTTCAGTTCAGGAAATAAAGCCTATACCTGCATCTAGGATGCTCCCCAGGGGCCAAGGGTTCTCTGTGACAGTGCCCAAGGCCCACTTACTGGTTCCAGGTTACTCTGAATCCTCTGCGGCTACCTAAGACTGGGTTCATCAGTGGGCAATGACTGCCCCAGTGCTCTGCATCAGGGGTCAAGTGGAAGCCAGTCTCTAAAGACAGGAGCAGTGAGCCTGAACTGACAATGTTATCCTTTCTTCATCGTGACTGTTCTAAGGACTTTCTACATGCAAAACTATCTGTCTGACCGATCCACTTCTGGTTCATATCTATTCTCACATACATGAAGCTTTTTAGGGTGGACTGTGTACCAAATCAGACCCTCCATAAATGTGCCATTACTGAAGAAAGCAGACCATAAAAGCTCTTTTAAGAAACTGAAAATTTCTAGAGTTGTATCTGTATTACTTTTGCAGAACAACAAGAATAAAGAGTCTCTACAACTCAAAGCGAGACAGTGGCAAAGAATCATGGTGCCTCAGCTGCTGTTCCAATAATAGCTACTTAGGTAAGTAACATAGTCAGCATCCCTAGACCACAGGTCTTAACTAGTTATTTAAATTACGGCACACCCAAAAAAAGAGTATAACCATGCAATTTTTTTTTTTAATTGCAATAGAACAATATGTACTAACATGGAAAGATATTCTTAATATAAGATGATAGGCATGTTGAAGAACATACTTAAAGCATAATCCCATAAATTTTAAGAGTATAGAAGATGCATAAAAATATAATTATACATGCCTAACTGCAAGAATGCAAAAATAGTGAAAACAAAAAACATATACTTTTAACTTTACTTCTGTACCAACTGAAATTTTTTGCATTAAGAATGTATCACTACTTCACTCTTAAGACTTTTTCTCAATTCCTCAAAACTATCTTCACATACAAAAGATGTGTCTCCTAAACTGTATTTGATCTTGTGGTTTTATATTTTTCTAAAATCTTCAGATGGAAGGTTTGTTGCAGAGTTTGCATATATACATGATTATGATGTTCTCTTCTACCCTTAACAAGTATTTACTAGAAAACTCTACTAGCCTATAAGCACTTTGAGAACAAAGATCGTATCATAAGCATCTTTAATCTCCAGAGCCTAACACTGTTGCTTCCCAAGACAGAAGCTTCAGAGTCAGGATTCACAGGGCAACAGACTCCATGGGGACTAGAAGGCAACAACAAATTTCATGTCCTCTGAGATCTGAATGATAACAGGCTTCAAGTAGATTTATCAAACTGAGTTTACATTTTCAAAGCTTGAATAAGCTCACTTAATAATGTGCAACTTTACTACTCAAAAAATTATTTAAAATTTCCAAGACTTACCCTTTGTCGAAGAAAGATGTATGCCCTGATCTAGAGAATTTTGTGCCGTTGCTATTCATCACCCCACAGTTAACATTCCCTGAAATATAGGATTTTCGCGATGCTTGGTCCTTTGCAAAATTCCTGCAAGCTGCTAATTTGGATTCTAAAGCCTACAAAAGAAAGAAGGAATGATTCGGTTGTCAAAACAGTAGCTGCACATAAAAATTTGCATTTCAAACCATTTCTATTTCAAGGCTCAAAACTAACTTTTTCAGTTGATATAGTGGCTACTTAAGCCATCCATAATCAATCACCTTTCTAATAGAAAGAAGAAATGTTTATACTGGCTCCCTTTCTAAAATGAGCTCAGAATATTTTACTTATTCCTCTCAGGATTACTGAGGGATACAAATATAATCCTCACTCACAGCTAAGAAAAATGTGGCACAAACAAAGAGAGAGCCCAGATCTCTTGACCCCCATGCATTATTTGTTTCTGAGTTGTGGACTGTTCTATTATTTGGCTAGTTAGGGGTGAGAGTGTGTGTGTGGGAGGGGGAGGGGGGAATAAGGGGTTGTGCAAGCACTATAAAAAAAGCAAAAAATATCACTTGAGAATTTTTGTAAAGCAGACGTTCTTTCCATAGGGCTTCAGTTTAGTTATTTCTACAACATCAGAATGAATGACAGCATTTATAACACCTCACATGAAGTTAAAAGCTATTCTATTTGAGAACACAGTGTAAATGTCTGATACCCTTTGTCTATAATTAAATACTTCACCTGAAAATGACACCGTCCCTTTAGGATTTATCTCTAAATTGGGTGCCCTTCTTAGCACCTGTCACCACAACATCTGGCCTGTGCCAGGCTCTACAAACAGATGGCATGAGGAGAACAGGAGTTCCTCATTATTTCCATCACACGCAGACAGCACCAACTCCCCCTTTCCCATAAACACTTTGAGCAACTCAAACCCCTCTCCCTGACAAAAAAATAAAAAACAAAAAATACTCCATTCTTATTATCCATTACATTGAGGGATTAGCAATGCACAGATAAATTAAACCCATGGATAACATATTCAGTTTGCAAATCCTCCCCCCATAATTTCAGTAAGAGCTGTTAACAGAAACAAAAAATAAACTTTTTCTCTTTCCTAAAACAAAAATACAATGACCTAGTAAAGTACGGACAGAACAAAGAGAGGTAATATCCTTGTAGGATAAGCTTTAAATAAGCATTATTTCAGCAACATGTTAAATATACCCAACCACAGTAAAAACTAAGAGCCATTAATTTCCTATATTCAAGATACTCATTCATTCAAATATGCACTGAGCATCTATCATACAGCAGGCACAAGCTGTGTATGAGACATTAGTGAGACACCCAGTGCAAGTACTGAGTCTGGCACCCGAGGGAAAAGAGTGATCTAGAAATCAAGATTTAGAAGATATCTACACCAGATAGTAGACAAAAATCATGGTTGTGATTAATAAGATCAGAAAATTAAAGACAGAGCTCTGAATAAAACCAACAATGAAAGGGTGGACAGAGTAAGATGCAACAAGATGACAAAGGGATTGGTTCAGAAGTTGGAAAGCAGACATGACACAGCTTCAAAGAAACAGAAGAAAGGCAGCATTCCAAAAACAAAAAGTCAATGTTGAATGTTTCAAATAAAATTAAAACAGAACAACATCTATTGGATTTGACAGAACTGAGATTATCATCAATGAGCAATTTTAGTGGCATGAGCAGGGAACAGAGCCCAGACTAGGATATCTGGGGAGTGTTTGTAGTCAAAAATGCTAACAATAAATGGAGACATACTTTCAAAAAGCTGGCTGTGAAGAAAAGAAATAAGATAAAGACTAAAGAGAGATGTAGGGTTAAAAGGAAAAAACAGCTGCTTTTATTTTTGCCTAATATAAAAAAGTGTGTATAATATGTGACGCATAAATATTAACATAATAGAGAGCAAAAGGCTGGAGACACAGGAGACATGAAGATGATAAGGTTGAAAGGAATGGGACCCAAAGCACAGAGGAACAAAATTAGCCATGGGCAGAAATATGACATTTTTACCACTGAAATAAAAAGGAAGAATGGCTACAAACAGAGGTAATAATAGGAGAGTAACAAAAGAAGGCAAGAGAAAAAAAACGAAACTTTAAATCGGATGGCCTTGATTTATCATGCAAGAATGGGGAGGAGGCTTCCAAGTAGCTCAAGTCAGTAGACAAACAGAGCAAAGAAGAAGAAAATGAAATATTCATAAAAGCATGCTGGAGCTGGCAGATAACAGCAGACCAAAAGTTTTGATGACATCCTGGAAGGCAGACTGTCAGCTAAATAGGTAAATCATGCAAGGACACCAAGTTTAACTTTCATGCACCATTTCTGGACAAATTACTTAACATACTAAAGCAAAACAAACAAGAACAAAGAAAGATAACAACTTGGGGTCCAGGAATAGGCAGAATTAATCCAAGAGTATAATGAAGAGAAATTCAACGGTGACAGTGGTGCAGCAGCCCTAGAAGCATATCAAAGCTTTCCACGAAGAGTATGAATAAGAAGCTGGAAGATATGAGATATTGCAAAGAAATAGTATATTTCTTCTATGCACAAGAAAAAAAAAGGTAATTAGAAATGCTAGGAAAAAAGAAAAAAGCATATAATTCAGCTCTGACACAAATACAAAAAAAAACCTGATATGATTTTGAGTAAATGATAAAGATCAAAATGCTTGAGCCATCGGTTAACAGCACAAATAAAATGACCCAGGAGGCCAGCTCCTCCTCTATGTTTTAATATATACATAAGCATAATATAATGCTATTGACTGATTTTCACTTTTTAGAACCAACCAACGGAGAGTTCCAGAAGGGACAGAGAGACGCCCACATAATAAGAAATTGAGATAGAATCTAATAAAGTCAGAAACAGAGGTTTTGTATTTTAAATTACAAAAATGACTAACAAGAATAAAAAATAAAAATAAAAAATTGGGAAGATGTAAGTTAAATTCCTCATCTTATTGCTTAAAGTTGATAAGTCAAGATACAGAAAAATAAACATATCATTTCAAATTATAGGTAAATACCATAACTCCTACAACAATGAGATAAAAAATGGTTATCCTAGGAGTGAAAAAAATTACTCTATGTACTGTATGAATGACTTGTGCAATTAATTACTCTTTATAGTAACTTTAAAATACAGATTTAATCTAACAGTTAAAAATAATTTTATGAGCCAGAAAAGATAAACAAAGGACCTTGTATCTTGGCCTCCTATTTCTACTACATATAAAGTACAATACAATTTCTGCTTTTTTCAGAAAGCATCTCACACACACAAAAAAATAAGTGAAGGGGGTAGTAGATAGTGAGGAAGTTTTGGGGGTAGATTATTGAAAAGAGAGGCTACAGTCACTGAGAGAAATAAGAAAGGGAACTGACTAATGCTAGAAATGAAGAAAAAGAGAAGTCCAATTTCTTGACTGATCCAGACTGCAGGTCTCCTCCACCGCCAAAAAGACCATGACCAACAGTAACAGAGTAAGCAATCTCTGGGATCACAGATACGAGTAGAAACAAAGTGAAAGCAAGAGAGCACTAAAAATACCCCTTAATAAAGTTTAAGTACTACTCTCTTGATAAGGTCAAAGAGTAAGTATTATAGAGAGTAAAAAACTGAGTAAGTAGAAAAACAAGTTTAATATTTCGAAAGCCAAACTGTTCTGGAATACAAGGTTACAGCCAAGGAGATGGCACTGAAGTTGAGATGGCCAAGGAGCAGTAAGACAGGCATGACTAAGAGTAGAAAGTCATGCCATGAGCCAGTACTAAAGTTCTACAAAGCAAAAGCTCAGGGATCACTAGGACAATGGTAGACAACAGCCAAGAACAGGATTAGAGGGCAGTGTAAAACATAAAGCAGAAAGTATTTTAGGAAAAAATGGAGGAGTCATGGTGTTTTAGATACAGGCACAGGGAACATGAAGAATGCCCAATGGGAACTTAGGAGCTCAGCATGCAGGACCTTCTGCAGAGACAGTGGCAAACCCAAGCCCTGGAGGTGTTTGTCTGGACCAGTCTCAGCTGGTCACTGGATGCTTTTATTTCTCAGCTTTATTATAGCCTTTACCACAAAAAGGTATCATCTTTTCGTCCTTCACTTCAAATTAAGAAATAATTCAATACCTTGGAAGCTGAAACACCTAATGATAAATAATTGAATGCTTACCCCTACTTTCCGTAAGAGATCTCCCACGATATTTAGTGCTGATATCCTAGCTGAAGGAGTTAGTGGACTGGTACCAAAACCGTTTGGTATAGCTAGAGAAAAATAAAACGCAAGTGATTACACATGCAATTCCCTTTACATTTGGGTTTCACTGTTATTACAAAGCAGTATACACTCAATACAGTATTCCAAACTACAGATAAAGTGGATACTATAAATATGTTTAACCATTCTCCAATTGATGGATATTCAGGTCACATTGTTTATTATTACAAATAATGCTAAAAGGACATATATCTTTAAAACATCTAGATGAGTTTTTCTGAAGAAGAGATTTCTAAAAATAGAACTGCTAGGTCAGAGGATATGCTCATTTTTTTCACCTTAATAGATACTGCCAAAATGCTCTCTAAAAAGGTTGTCGATATCAGCAAATTGTATGGTGGTGTCCTCAATAATATTAGACATTATCTTCTCTATTTTTTTGCCAATTTGATAGTCATTTTATTTTAATCTCCTTAATAATTAATCATTTGAATATCTTCTTCTGAAAATCATCTCTTTATCCTCTGCTCTTTTTTCTACTGGGTTGCCTTTCCTTTAATCAATTTGCAAGGGCACTCTTGTAGGTATGCACCCTTTCTCTTATATATGTTGTATATCTCAGTGTGACAGTTATCTTTTAAGCTTTGTGTTTGGGGAAGGAAGGCTTTGGCGTCCTCACTTCAATATTGTAAAATGTCCCCCATGTTTTCTTCTAATGATTTCCTAAAATTTTTTTACACTCAAATCATTTAACTCATCAAATATCTAAATTTTTTCCTCCAAAATGGATATCTAATTGTCCAAATACCATTTAGGGAAAAAGATTTTACCTCATCTGAAATGGCACTAAAACCATATACTGAATTTCCTATAGATTTCAAGTTCCATTAAATTATTAGTGCATTCTGCCAGAAAGATTCTGCTTTATAGTGTTAAAATATCTTTTTTGGTATCTTGAAGGGCAAAACCTCTTCTTGTTATTAACCTATTTAACTTTTCTTGGTTATTCTTGTACATTTACTCTTTCAGACTAAATTTAAAATCAACTGGCCAACTTAAAAAAATCTTGTTAGGATTTTCATTAGAAATTTAAATTATTGATTGATTTGGGAAGAATGGATATTGAAACAAAATTAAGTCTTCCCATTCAGACTCATGGTATTTAGCATATTTATTCACATCTTCCATGCCCCTCAGCAAAGGTTTTCAATCATGCACATTTCTTCAATTTATTTTTGAGATAATATAGCGTAATGAGATAATATAGCATAATAAGAGCTCTTGAGCGAAACTGCTGGGTACAAATCCATCTCTGCCATTTACTGTGTGGCCTTGAGATACATGTAAAAGGGAGCTAATAATAACATTTACCTCATAAAGTTGTTGTGAAGTTTAAATTAGTTAATATACTTTACAAATGCCAAAAGTACTCAATAAATGTTATTATTTTTTATGTTTTCCAGACAGTACTAATCAGCACATAAAATGCTTTCATTGTTGCTGCTGCTGTTTATTGTTCTTGTCCTCAAAAATGTAATCTCATTGAAAGTAGGGACTTTGTCTTATTCAGCACTGTATTCCCAGCATGTAAATTAATGTGTGGCATATAACAGGTGCTCAATGTGATATAAATAAACTGCTGTACTTTCCTTGGCAGGGATTTCTGGATCTCATTTTTCCTATTCTCCTCAAATTTTGTACTTTAGGTATTATTAAATCCATGCTTTTACAGTAAGTTGCATTAAATGCTTTTTGGAAACAGGCTTTGTATCAACACAATGTAATTAAAGACAGACCATTTCATAGAGATCAGCTCTTCATCCTCACCACTGATTTCTCTAACCTCCTGCTTCTCACTGTATCTGTGCTAACCGCCCTGTCATGAAAACTGCAGTGATCTGGTATACAGCAACTTTTAGGTTAATGAACGTTAACGCTGTCAACAGTCTAAAAATGTGTCTACTTGGACAAATATTATTGCCTGAGGGTTGACATATCTTAATTCTGTGCCAGAGTAAGCTTTACGTATGTTCTACCGACATCCCGCCCTCCCAAGTTCTTGCATGAAAACTCTAACAAGCTATAAAAGAAATGTACAGCTCCCTCTGGGTATTACCTTGACTGAAGCTCCTGACTATTCTGATTAGTGCTCAAAATAAAGAATTTTCAGAACCTAGCTGCATAATTCTAACTAGTAACAGAAAAGCAAAACTTGGGTTTATTTTCAAATGTAATTCTGAGGTCCTCAAATACAGAAGCACTACTCTGAAAAATGAGAGCTTCTGATGACTGCTATAATCTATATACTACCTGCTATATTCCCCCAGCAGCATACTCAACACATACTAGTACAATTAGTGACATCTTATGACTACATAACATTTTCACAAACCTTATCTAATTTCACTTTGTAACAAGGCAAGAACAGGATTTTTCCTATTCAAAGGGCTACTGAGCACTTGAAGTGTGGCTAATGTAACCAAAACCTGATTTTTAAATTTTAATGCATATTAAATTAGAAAAAAAAATAAATTTAAGTAGTCACATGGCTAATGGCTAGCACAGATATTGGCTGCATTGGGTAGCACAGATATAGAGAACTTACTGCATTAATTGACCAGACGGAAAACTTTCCCATATCACTATGAAAGATAAAATTCTATATTTTAAAAAGGGGTGTGAAGAATGCTTCCATTTGGGGAGGAAAAGCATAGGAGAATGAGAGTAGCTAAAATGTGATCTACAAGCTGAAAAAACTAAATAAATCTGAACTTAGAGCCTCAGGGTCCTATTCTAAGGTTCCATCTATTGGCTACTATATGGTTTTTCAGTTTATCAAGATTTTAAAAACACACTGGTTGACGGCAAGAGAAATATTCTCTATGTACTACTCATTAGTTACTCTGTCACTTTTGAAAATAGCAACTACAGAGGCAGTGTAATAGAATGGATATGTGTATCCAAGCCAATCTCATTCAAGTCTGAATAGTAACTCAAGTCTCTATACATTCCATATAATAAAGGCTTCTAGTCTCTCATGGCATGTAAAATGGCAAAAACAAGAAATAAAACTATATTTAAACACAATCTCAAAACCTATGTGTAACAAGGAGGTAGGCACAAACACAAATAAGGATACATGATAGAAAAAAAAATCCAGTGCTAAGAGTAGTTGACTTTAACTGGTAAGACTGCAGAGAGTTTTTATTTTCTTTTTTCTTTTGTTTTTAAATATTTCTACATAAACATATATTACCACTATAATAAAAAAAACTTTTCACTTTTTAAAATCTCAATATATTAAGCTGCTTTTGTCTTAAATGTAGCCATTATCTCATTGGTTCCTTTATCTGGGTGCACTAGGAAAATAATTCCTTCTTCATACAATTTCTTCTTCACACAGTGCTATATATTTAACCAACTTTTACACTGAAATTATTGCTTAAAACTTAGCAAACCCTGCTTCATCAGCTAACCCTCTTAAGTTAATAATCTGCCATAGGTTCAAAAAGAAAAGACGTTACAAACCTTTTGGTGAAGGAAAACTGTTCTCTGTTCCTTTACCAACAGGAGTAGCTGGCAAAGAAAGTGATGCTTGGACAGCAGAATCCATCTTTTCACAGTCTAGAGTTGGAGAACTGGGAGCCGACTTTCTGGTTACTTCCTGTTGTCTTTCCCGAACTGCTAGTTCTTGCCTTAAATCTGTAAAATGTTGCAAAGGTAGTAATACTCACTAGAGGAAGCAAATACATCAAGCAAAGTCACATCTGAAACGCCATAAAGATATTCCTCCCAAATTAGTATTTTGCAAAAATTAATTTCCTGTTTAACAATTTTTATTTCTAGGGAAGTAAAAATGACAATCCTACTGTCAAAATCTAAAAATGCTATAACCAAAAAAAAAATGCTATAACCTAAAGAGAACAATTTTCTATGCCCATATGCAAATAGAAATAAGGCACAGTCCAAAGTAGAATTCACAGTAAACATATATGACACAAAAATAAATATTCCTTACCAATTTATTTGCTTTCATTTTGCAATGATATAGTTTCATTTCTCAAAATAAACAGATTGGCAATGGGGATTATTGCAAAAATCAATGAAGTGCATTTTTATCATTTTAAACTGGTTGATATCTTTTATTAATTGTCACAATAAAATACTTTGTTTTAGAAAGAAAGTAGTAAGAATAGTTGCAAATTTGTTTCTTGCTTTCAAAATTGAATTTGCAACCCAAAATTAATGTTTTCCTTTCCAATTATTCAACTGACTTACAGAACACTTGCTTATGTTAAAAGAAGATACAAAGTTTTCCCACTTCTGGGTCATATCCAAAAGGATTCAAAGCAGGATCTCAAAGGGATATTTGCACATCCACATTCACTGCAGCATTATTCATGATAGCCAAGAAGTAGAAGCAACCCAGTGTCCACACGGATAAATGGATCAAGAAAATGTGGTATATACATACAATGGAATATTATCCAGCCTTAAAATGGAAATTCTGTCACATGTTACAACACAGATGAACCCGGAAGACATTAACCTAAGTGAAATAAGCCAGTCACAAAAAGACAAATATTATATGACTTCATTTATATGAGGAATCTAAGGTAGTCACACTCAGAGCAATAAATAGTAGAACTGTGGTTGTCAGGGCTGGGAGAAGGAGGAAATAGGGGGTTGTTCAATGGGTATACTTTCAATTTTGCAAGATAAAAAAATTCTAGAGATCTGCTACACAATAATGTGAATATAATTAATACTACTGAACTATACACTTAAAAACGGTTAAGATGGTAAACTTTATGTTATGTTTTAGACCACATTTGTAAATAAATAAATAAGGTACAGTGTTAAGATTTTATACATTACATAAATTATGAAAAGTTCTTCAGCTGAAGTTCTTCAAAAAAAAGAAAAGGCATGAAAAAATAAATTTTAAACACAGGACACGAAGTTTCACTAGTAATCAAAGAACTACAAATTTAAAAACAATGAGATACCAATTTTCAACTTCCAAATGAATTTTTAAGTAATTTTTAAATCTATTTTTATTATTCACAATGCTAGTTAACAGTGGGAGAAGGACACCCTCAATCACTGCCACAGAGAGTATAAAGGTTATGATTTACCTATAAAGTAATTTAGCAGTGTCTTTTATGACCATTAAAGACATTTATATCGTATGTCACTTCTAAGAACCTATTCTAAAGAAATTATCAAAGATATTTATAAATATTAAGTACAAGGATCCTATTCAAGATTTATAGCAAAAAAATTAACCACAAATAATAAAGCACTCACCAAATAAAACAATTATAGTAGAATATTACACAACAGTTTTCAAAACCTGTTTTAAAAAATCTTTTATTGGCATGGATTATATCACTATATTAAGAAGTGAAAAAAGAAAGAATAGAAAATATATATGTATATAGTGTAGTCCCAATTATATAAAGGAAAAAAGTATATAGATATGTTTATATACACTCATAGGAAAGACTGAAAAGAAACACACCAAACCGTCAGTGGGTTCTCTCAAAATAAACAGATTGGCAATGATTTTTATTTTCTTCTTTGCAATACTTTGCATTCTACCATGCATAAATAAAAAAAGAGGGAGGGAAAGAGAATTTTAAAGGAAAGTATATATTCGCTATATGTATAACATGTGCACATACGTAATATTATTATGTACATAACACAAAATTATTTAGGTAGAAACAAAAAGGAAAAACCCCAACTAACCAAGCAGTATAAGCACAGCGGTAATGGTTAAGGCTTTAGAAAGCAGACCAGGGTTTGAATCCCAACTGACATGTTATAAGAGACTCTGAACAAAATGCAAACTCTCTGCATCTCAGTTCTCTGACCTATAAAATGGGGGTAATAATACGTACCTACTAGAGCTGATAAGGTAGGTATTAAGTAAGTTGACAGATTAAAAGTACTTAGTACAGTATCTGACAAAAGTATATAAATGTATAGCTTTAAAAAGTTAATCCTGAAGCTAGCTTAGAACTCTGGCTTAGGAACAATAAGGTTTAAGTTATAAATTTTACCTCTTGCTTCATCCTTTAATCTTTGTACAGAGACCAACAAAGATTCCTTTTCATCAAGTTCACTTTCTAAAAATGCATTTCTTTCAATGGCCTGATTTAGCCTTTGTTCAAAGTCTTCCAGTGAAACTATTGTTGCCCTAGAAAAAAAATTAGAATCCATGAATTAAATAAATAACAAGCAAATATCTAATACAAAAAGAAACTGTCAGTTTATCTCATGCCATTTACTGACCTAAAAAAACTGGCCCAGTTGAAAGAGAATGATCTCACCCCCTCTGACATTTGGTGGCATTTAATGTCTCTACTATCATTTGGGGCCATTAAATATACTCCTTTCTCTTAAATTCCCATCTAAAGTCCTTAAAGTTCCTTAAAGAAAGGCCACTTACTATACAATTTATATCTCCCCACTGGATTTTAAACACAATACAATCAAGTTGACACACTTTCAGGATGAAAACTTTTCAAGTTTTAGAGTATGTAAAAATTAACTAAGAATGTGTTTAAAACACGAAGTCCCAGGTCCCACTCCATTTGCTTTCTTCCTACCAACCCTTTTCTTCTTCCTGCAAACATTAACAGGTACCTACTATGTGCCCCCATATCCGCTATGTGCTATCTACTACAAAAAATTCCCTAACCTCAAGACAGAAATATGCCATGCCCAATTTTATCAAGTCCTGTCAACTGTCAAAATACCTCTGAATTGCATTTCCTCTCCTCCAACCTTCTGCGCCTGGAGTAATTCTTCATCTATCATATGGATTACTCCTAAGTTGTATACACATCTCCTCCTCTCTATTCCAATTCCCCAGTATTGTCTTCTTAAATCACAATCTGGTATTACCCCTTTGTTTAAAAAATTCTCAGAGCCCCCTCCCACTGTCTATAGAATGACTTTCAAACATTGTACACAAGGTTCTTCACAAACTGGCCCCAACCAACTTCTAGTCTCATCTTGTGCAGCCATACTATCTCTATACACTATTATCAAAGTGAAATATTAACACCTCATGCAATTTCCTGCCTCTCTGCCTTTGCATCTCTCTTTTCACCTGGTTAACCTATTTATCCTTGCAGACTCACCTTCCCCAACTCCCCCAGGGTACTTTAGCTGCTCCCTTCTCTATGCCCTGAGGCAGCTGGTACACTCTTTACTGGAGTATTTATCATATGGAGTATCCATACCTGTAACACCCAAGGGCAGTAGTAACTAGTTTATCTTTGTATCCTCAACTCTAGCATCATGTCAGGCATTTAAGAGTCACTCAAATATTAAGGAAAGAAATATCAGACAGTAAAGTAACAGGAATTAAGTTGAGAATGATTAAAAACAACTAATTACAGATATATGAAAGCTTGGCAACAGTAATAGCAAGCCACTACAAGTTGTTCAGCAAAACTGTAATGAAAGCAATATTTTGAGAAAATTCATTGGTCAGTATTAAAACAGAAGAGAATAAACAGACAATAGCATGAAGGTTACTAGAGGGGAAGTAGGGATGGAGCAGAAAGAAGACTTTGGGTGGTAAGCACACAATAGAATATACAAATGACGTATTAAAGAATGGTACACTTGAAACTTATATAATCTCATTAACCAATGTCACCCAATTAATTTAATTTAAAAAAGAAAAAGAAAACAGAAGAGAATAAAAAGTAGTAAAAATTTAAAGACAGATCAGCTAGGAAATAACTACGGAATTCAGGTGTAAGATGTGAGGACGTACAAAAAGTGTGGTGGTACTAAGAACACAGAGAGAAAGATAGGAAGGAATGAGACATGTTTTAATGAAAAACCAACAGGACCAACAATGGTACAAGAAAGAAGAATGGAAAAAGAAGAATGGAAAGAAAAGCTTGGAAGGGCATCATTGTGGATATAAATGTATTTGGTTTGTTTCAATGTAATGAGCTACAGGCGACACGAAATACCAAAAGTGTTCTAGGACTAAGATCTAGGTGATAAGTTGAACCTAAAGACATAAATTTATATTCATCACTGATTACCAACTTTGGTTATTCTAACAAAATGCACATCATTCATTTACCTTTTTGCTCGCTCTAGGTCGTCATTGGCCTGCTCCAGCTCTCTCACATACTTATGCAACTGCTCCTTAATGGCCCGAGTCTGACTTAAATCATCTTCTAATACTGAGACCTGCTTGTAGCTCTGTGCATACTGATGTTCTAGTTTCTCCTGAAGATGTGGGCATAGGAAGAAAAATATGTGTCATTAATGTACAGTTTTCTTTAATAAAAGATGCATCCTAAGTTAATGAGGAGGAAAAATCCAAGGAATTCACCCGCAATCTGAGTTGATGGCACCCCTTCTTTTTACAATATTTAAAAACAATGACACATCCATTCCAAGGGCCTTAACTCATATAAAATTTAGTCAATCATTCTCCCCTCAGAAAGAAATCTAATAATAATTTCTCTGAGAAGAAGTGAAATAATGAAACCATTGCCTCAAAAACCCCAAACATGGTGAGGGAACCTCTGGGTCCTCAGGCTGAATAAAGCCAGGGTAAGCACAAAGTAGACTGAGTTCAAATTCCCTACTCCTGACTTGATCACTCCTTCTCCAAACCCACCTTCTCCCCAGACACAGGAACTCCCCAAGCCTTAGTCAAATGGTAAAGGAATTTTACTCCTAAAAATTCCTTTTTAGAAGGGAATTTTTAAATCCAAACTAACTCCAAATTAAAAGGACTATGAACAATAATGAAATAAATGTATTTCATACATTATAATTTTAAAGTGCCACAGAATGAAGCAATCTGTCAAAACAAATAATCAGGCAGCTTTTGAAAACTATAGGAACTACAATATAATTGTATAAACTAGGAATATTATAGCTAAAAAAACGGGCTACAGAGATTCTAAGTGAACTCCTAAACTCTAAACCACCTTTCCCATGGTTATGTCAATGAAAACAGTTTAGGTCCAAAACTCACTTTAAGCCTCTTTTTTATTTTTTTGTTGCCAGCTGCTCTTAAGCTCCCCTTGAAAAAACTATATTTCTCATTTAATGCCACCTAGTACATTAGACACCAGCTTCTACTGCCACAATTACCTTTAGTGCTTCCACTTCATATTTCAGTCTTTGGTTATCAGCTTGCAAGTCTCTATTTCTTTGTTCAGCCTGGACTAACTGTGCCTCCAACTCTGCTTCTAATTCTCTGCTTCCTTCCTGGAATTCAACTAGCTCATCCCGAGCTTCCTGGAAGCTAATCAGAAACAAAGTGGGAAAGGTGAGTTGTAGTTGGAACCATAAAGAACATCTTGAAGATGATTATATATCAATTCAATAATTTTGCCTGAATGCTATGCTATTAATAACATATACTAAACAATAAAAACAATCTGTTTTGCATCTCTTACTCAATATTCAGGGCTCAACCAAAATGAATTATAGGCCCCAAAAGGACTTACATTTTATATACTCACCCCTAGATCTTCCTTATTTAAAATATTAGTAAAGAAGCACATGTTACTATACCACAAATTAGTTCATTATTTAGAAAAGTGTTTTCCAATATAACTGGTTTCCTTTATAATTCTATTATTTAATTTTATGCATCTAAAAAACATTATTCTGGGGGAGGGAGGAGGTAGATAGGGGTAAAGGGGGTCAAATATTTGCTAACAGAAGGAAATTTAACTTTGTATGCTGAACACAATGCAATATATATATGATGTATTACTGAATTGTATACTTGAAACCTATTTGATTTTATTAACCAGTCACCCCAATAATTTTAATAATAAATAAAATAAATAAAAACATTATTCTGAGAAGGGGTCTATAGGCTTCCCCAGCCTATTAAGGTGTCTATGGCAAAAAAAAAGATTAAGAACCTCTGCCACAGACACACACCTTTTATATCCACTGGCATAATAACTGGCTTCAACAATAACAAAGAAATAGCAATAAAATGTCTGATAAGGCTTAGTAAGCTCTGTTAACCAAAGTAGGAAAATGTATATGTATTTTAGAAAGATTCTAAAAAAGAAATTTAAGACAAGTTTTGGTACTCAAAAGGGTATTATCTAAGAGTTCTCCCAACTAATTAAAATAGTTGGGATTTTCTAAAATGCTCCATACCCCCGAAGCTTTTCTCCTTCCAAGTTTTCCTGGCTCTAGACACTGATGATGCTTGCCTGCTCTGCTATTTGGAGCCCTAGATATCATCAGAATCTCCAAAAGACGGAAATGACGAAGCAGAATCAGTGCATATGCAGCAGGCCAAAGATGGCCAAGTAGAATAATAAGCATAAAAGGAAGTAAACTACCAGAAGAAATCACAAATGACACTAAGCTTTCTTATCATTTTAATAATTTGAGTAATATAAGGATTTATGGCATTTTTGTACTATTTAAATATAAGCAATGTTATGACTATTTCTAGAATCCCAATCCTAAATTTGAAACTCTAATTTTAGCTTTATGTCTAAAAAAATGTACATATTAGAGATGGTGTATTCCAAATGCCCTCCCTGATTTTTAGGACACTTTTCAACATTACCTTTGTTTATACTTTAAGGAAAGTTCCTTCCAATAAGCAGTTTCCTCCTTTAAACTTGAAAAATCTGGTATATCTTCACCATCCATGATCAAAAAAGCCTATGAAATATTAGAAAAGTTTATAAATTAATAGAGAACATGGGAACCTATGTATAACACCAAATCTGCCGCATTTTGGAGGGAATTAAACATGAACAATTCTAAGAGTGGTTAACTCTTGTTGTAACTCAGGCTCATAAATCACTTCACTGCCCCACTACTGGGGACCAGCAATATTGTGGATGAGGTCACGATAGGAGAAAAGATCAACATAGTCCTTTGGTATAAAGCACTCTTGGTCACAGCACTGGGTTCTGGTGAATTGGCCCCACAGAATCATCCTGCACACAGCTCCAGCAGTTTGTTTACAGCTGACTGATCTTCTAGGAATTAGGTGACAGAAACGAGCTTATTGTCAGAGCTGATGCTACACGCCCTTCTCTGTTTGTTGTACACTTGCTTCAAAATACCTGCTTGAAACATTTTACACCAGATGATCCTACTAGGAGGTCAGGTACCACATTCCCAATAATTCTAAAAACTTCCTGTTAGTTATCTGTTAAGTCCAAAGTTTCCTCCATTAAATCCACTAATCCTTCAATATTCTTTCACCTTGGTTCTTCTCCCAAGGTGTTCAGAGAAAGGGAAAAAATATCTAATTAACTTTGCATTTGAACTGACTACCTAAAGCTCCCAATTGACTGGCCAGATGAAATACCAAAGACATTGAGCTCACTCTAAAATCATGCCTAATCTTACGAAACAAAGTTCTGTTAAACTCCTACGAAGTTCTGTTAGACTCCTACAAAGTTCTGTTAACTCCTACAAGCTCCTCCCCAAGCATTCCACTTTATAATCCAGCAATACTATTCAAAATTGTCCTAACACACCATTCTGTTTCAGGTCTAGACGTTTTCTCTACCTGGAATGGTTCACTCTTCCTTGTGCATTTGGATAGCTCCCATTCATCCTTTAAAACCTAGCTGTCATCTTTTCCAGAAAGCCTTTCCTGCCCTCATCAAATAACACTAAAACTTCTGTACTCTTTGCAACCTCTATACCCTACGCATGCTTTCATGAATATACTTACCCCATAGTAATGCATATGGCTTACACCTCTATGTCCCCTATTAGGCTCTGTACTATTCTTACTTATTTCTATCCCAGCACGATGCTTACATGATAGAAGATACTCAACAAAATTTACTAAATTAAACCAAAATTGATTCAACCGAATCCATACCAGGCAGCAAGAATCCAAGACCAGCTATAAAAGTAAATTTAAAAACTTGGGAGTTGTAGAAAGCTTGGAGTTCCTCTAGCACAATACACTTATGAAGGTTTAGCAAAATGTCACAGACAAGAATAAATACAGAATTCCAATTTCAGGGTGAGTATACCAAAGAGACACAAGAGTGGTTTCTAGTTGAATAAAATTAACATGTAACTGTATACACTTAGTTTAATTCCTTTGCGGCCTACTGCAATTTCTTCTGTTTTAGTCAAGTCTCTCCTGACCATACATACCATCTATTATTACTTTTGCAACCTGTTAATCTTCCAATTATTACCATTCAGCCTAAGACTTCTTCGAAAAAGAGATGGATCCTTGACATACTTTGCATGCCTTCATGGCACCAAGTATAACATCATGCTCAAAGAAAGTACAGAATGCTTACAAGTGTTTACTGAGCACCTACTATGTATCAGACACTGTTAAGTACTAGATAAATATTCAGTGCACCAAATGCACCTCCTCTAATCTGATTACTCCTACACTGGCACATTTTTGTCTATATTATTCTATTCTGGGAGAGAATGCATAGCGTGACAGTACATTAAAACATAAACCTCCACAAAGTTGCAGTGTTGTAGAAACTGGGTCCTAGGGTTCCAATTCTGCCATTATATTCTCAAGCAATATGCTTAATCTCTTAAAGTCTCATTTTTCATCTAGACCTATGGACTAGACATGTTTCTTTAAGTTTGGACTAGACTTGTTTCTGATTAGTAAATAATACTGATTTATTTTATAATCCTATTCCTTCACCAAGGTTCTCAACTTCAACTCCATTTTCCCAGATGCAGGAAGAATCTTATTTTTAACTGTGAGTTAATTTGTAGTAAGGTGTGAATGAGGATGAGGGTAATCCAGTAGTGAGCTATTTGCATTTCAAAAGAATATCCAAGCACTTAAAAGCATCACTATATGGTATGATAACTCCTGAGAGTTATTGCCTAAGTATCTTTGAGGGGAGGGACATATTTCATATTCACAGCCCAGATGAAGATATAATTACAGGACATCAGAGAAGTATCTGGGGGTCAGGCAAGAATCACAGGGTCCTCCGAATGCTCTATATAAGGTCTTTCCCCAAAATGCCCCAAAAATTACTAATTACATTTGAAACCTATGAATCCAGCCCAAAAGAAGCTATAGGCACTAGTCCTCAAATTTGGATAGATGCATTTGCCATTTAAACACTGGCAATCATATATCAATGTACAGCTCAAATATTCAGTTTCTGATACACAGTCCAGTAAATTATGGTTTTGCAAAATGTTACGAAGATTGGAATGACACCAGATGCAAAGTCTTGCTGCTATTTCACCTAAACAAGAAACACAAAGAAAAATAAAAGGATAAGTCTCTCCTGCTAGTTCCTTAAGGGCAGGACCTTATTTATAAATCCCTTCTGAATCACCAGAAACATAGAACACAGTACAAATTCAACAAATATTTTAACTGACTTATAATCTTTCATTATTCCCTCTTTATTTTCAAAGTTCTGCTTTCCTTTATTAATATCTAAATTCCTATTTCAGGAATGAAGTAAGCAAAAGATTTGTGAGTAGTTTATTTCTACCTTGCAATGCACCTGGTTTTGTAAATCAGGATTACAAAACCTATCATTCTCGGCTAGACAAAATTATCAGTCTGATGCATGCCAAGCCATATTTAATCACTTATAAAGCTTAGTATGGCTCCACATCAAAGAAAAGAGAGCTGATGGGACTTATTGGGGAGAGCCTTGGCGATATTACTGCACACTTACCATCTAAAATAATCACTGTCCAGCCCCTCAGTCTTAAATATGAGTAGACAACCAAGTACCATTAGACAAATAAGAAAACTCAGTAGCATAAGAAAATCCTAAGACCTACTAAACTGAGAGGAAACAGATAATTCAGGAAATGAGAGAACTTTTTTTTCTCATACAAGAACTCATGAGGGTTACCTCCTACATGTTTCCTGTGACAATTACTAAAGAAGAGAGAAAAACAAGACCTGTACAACACAGGGTGCAGGAAATAGTAGCTGCAATGTGGGATTGCAAAGAAGAGAGGTCCCATGATGAAGCCTAGTTCATCGGGCAGAGTAAGCCAGATGGATGGCTCCAGGAAAAATGAGGAATCGCATATAATCGATAGCATGACTTGGAAACTGGATAAATCTGAGGCTGTAGTGAAAGCACATCACTCCTGTGCTTTCACTAAAAATCAGTGGAAACTCCAGAGAAATCAAAATGTAATATAAGGAAGTCCCAACTCTTATATAAAACATTTTTAAAATTAAAGATTCCAAGTCAAATTTTTTTAATTTACTGATTTTTAAATTATTGTATGCAACTGAGATAAGTTCCCTAATTTTATAGCCATCGATGAATGTCCTATTTTTGGTCTTAATTCACCATGAATATCACATGTTGCTCCCTTGTAAGGTTCTAGAATTTGGTGAACAAGTTTGTATTTTTTTTATGCCCTTTCTAATTTTGTAGACTTTGATGATAATACCACTCAGTCTTGGTCTTCTCAAAATGAGTATTTATCTTCTTAGCTCATATTCATTTGGCAGCCATCTCAGTTCCTTAAACATTTTTGTCATGCTTTGGGCCTGCTCTAGTTTACACATATACCTTTTTAGAGCTGAGTGGTGCTACTTCAGTATTTCGACATTTTATTCATGGGTAGGGAATTTTTCCTTTTAAGTGTTCAGTACCCATTCTGTTACTATGCAGCACTTGATGATATTGGTGATTGTGTGGTCCATGGGCCAATGTCCTTATGGAAGGCCATAATGACTATTAGATGCCTGTCTTGGCATCTAACATTTATTCGAATATATTTGAATGTGGAGCCAATCCTTCTACAAATAGGGTTAGGGTTGTTTTTATCTATAAATGTTGTCATTCACATGTCCAATTGAAACTTTTCTGTGTGAGGCTCTTTTTTGTTGTTATCGACCCATTCGTATAGTATCAGAGGACCTACTAGTAGTTATTAACTTTGAGAAGCACTTAGCTAAGTAGGGTTCCCTGAGGAATCTCACTATTTACACCTCTGAGTGTACGATAAAAGTATCCATATGTCCCTGATTTTTGATCCTTGAATAGGGCCATACTCTTAATACAACCACCAACTTTTCCATCAGTGTCCCCTGGTGACTCGGGTTTTAAATAGCTCTTCATGTGAAACTTCTTGAGAATCTAGTTCTATTTTTTGTATCCTCTTTCTTATCCAACTACTTAGTTCAGTGTCAAATAATTCTAGCAAAATGATTTTAAAGTGTTTTTTTTTTTTTCCCCAAACACACCTCTATTTTCTTGCTGAATCTTATGTGAACTGAATGTTGACTACAATTTTTCTAACAGGCTACTTTTACAACCTGTTTACTGGCTTCTCAAACAGTATTATAATCTATGCCAGAAAACTTTTACCAGAATGACTATCATCTTTGCCAGAATAAGCCAATTAAAAACATTTAACCAGCAAACAAGTGGTAGGAGAAGCACAACATAGTAGGCAAGAGCCTCGACTCTGGAGCCAAACTGCCTGGGTTTGTATTAGACTCCTCTACTCACTAGTTGACCTTGGGCATCTTACTTAACCACTCAATGCCCCATTTCCTTACCTATAAAATGAGGATAATAATAAAAAGGGTGTTGTTACGAAGATTCAGTGAGTTAATATCTGTAAATTACTTAATATACTGCCTGACACATAGTAAATGCAACATAAATTTCATTAAATTATAAAAAACTGGTAGTCAGCAGTAGACCTTTGAAGTATGCCACAAGATAAATGTGCTCCAGAATTTATATCATAAAAATGATCCCTTCAAATTAATTAATTACTTCCGGAAGCTATATGCATTTACCGGTGATATCAATATTACTGATAACATTGAGAAAACCTTTTTTGGAATAGCCTTGAAGAGCCATATTAAAAACTAAACAAAAAAATTCTCTGTGGTCCCACCTCATTGTTACTGCTTTCTAATTGATATTATCCAGGTTTATCATTCCAATTTTATTCATCAGACGTACCCTTTCCAAAAACTGAATTTTTACAAATGCTAAAAATTGCTACCACTGCAGATATTCAAAAACCCTTTTCAGGGGTCTTTTCAGACTGCAAAGACAGTCTGTTCAGTTTGCTTCAAATTACAGTGGGAGGATGTGTTTACTGTGTTATCTGAAACTATGTAACCAGAGATATAAGGCTATAGAAAGTTAGCCAACATAGAAAACTATACTGCTGAAAAAAAAAAAGATGCTTTAATGATATATCTACAATCTTCTGAAGCTGAAATAAAGGAAGATAATTATGTATTCCAATATCCAAATCTTCCTTCTATACTATGGCTCATATGGATGGAACGTGAATCGCAAAAGTATGACAACTTTTACATGGGGCACTATCATACTGTATGATCTTCAGATATCCAGCAACTGCCAAATCAACTAATTTGGGTATAAAACAACCTGTCCAAAAATCCAAAATGTTTTATTTACAAAGAAACTACTCTTTGTAAGAAAATCCATTTTATATATTGTCTTGTTAATAATTGTAGAACAGCACTAGAGTCTGGAAGTTCTTTTGGACCTCACTGTAGGTAATTACATGCCCTTCTTTGTATCAAAATTCTTGGTAGACATTTACAGAATTTTTAACTTTTCAAAGTCAATCACAATTATGATCTGCCTTTTGATCCTATCAAATTCTTTTTACTACCTTATGAAATGTCCAGAAACTTTTGATATCAAAAGTAATATTAAGTTTTAACTTTAAGTAATTAAATTTATCCCAGTGTGGTTTAAAATGAGAATAAAAATTTTGTAGATGTCATGAAAGCAAGATCTAAGTTTTTACTGGTTTCTACGTAGTTTAAGTATTCTTTACTCAACTTCAATTTATTTAAGAGTCAAAACGAAACTAAAAGAGAACAGCTTCATAAGATTTAGCAACTTTTTCCAGGTCAACCTCTAACCATGGCTAGCCAAAAGTTTTCTCTATTCCTTATGACTTCCAATTTTAAATAATTAATTTTAATAAAATTTCAGAAGGGATATCAGTTCTTTTACTTCTCTTCAATACATGACTTAATGCTACATTTTACACTACCAACTTCATGATTTCCTAAGTAGATTAAGAACAACACAATTTATCAAACAAGATAATTAGGCAGCAACTTGTGAGCGAGTTTCAGAGTAGGATTTTTCATATAACTGAGTAGCAGTTCTTATATTAGATAAATCTGCTCTAAAATATTTGAATAAGTCTTCTACTAGCTTCTGGGATATTTTTGGCAAGTCAAATTTTCTGCTTTGTTTTCCAGCTGAGAAGGGCATAAAAGTCCCACAAAAAGAAACCCTAACTCCGAGCCTACAGACGTAAATTCTGAACCAAGCGAACCCAACTCACCAGTTGGTAGAATCCACAGTA
The DNA here is from genome assembly GCF_000151845.1 of Pteropus vampyrus. NCBI lineage: Eukaryota > Metazoa > Chordata > Mammalia > Chiroptera > Pteropodidae > Pteropus > Pteropus vampyrus. The sequence continues at coordinate 953,581 of NW_011888825.1, read as the reverse complement.
TAAATCACTTGATACTTCCCACCCCACCCGGGCTCAATTTCTGCATCTGTCAAAAGGCAACAACAGAATCAGGTACATCCACTGGGTGATGAGATTCAAAAGAGAGAGCAACAGTGTTCTGAAATGTGTGAAAGCGCTACAGAAATGGAATGTAATTATCGGTAGTGAAAGAACTCACTTTCTTTTGCAAAACTTAAAGGGTTACTTCCTCGCTTACCATCAAAAAAGAGGCTACACAAGCAACCCAAACACGTTTGGTGACATTTCTCTTAACTCCAGAGGGGTGATTAGTAGTTTGGTGCGGAGAGTCACGGGAATGCCATCAGAACCCAACGTGGGCTGCTTCCGCTCTCGCCCCCAGCGGGAAAGAAGCAAAGAGCTCAAATTCAACCTGGCTGCAAACAACCCACCAAGCTAAAGAGATTTAAGGGGGAAGGGACGGCGGGCGGGGTAGGTTGGGCGCGCCGCTGCCACCTCAAACTGAGACACTCCGTGCGCCACCAGCGCCCCGGCCCACGGTGCCACGTACCGGCCTTGGTCCACGCCACCCCTTACCCCACGCCCGGACTTGGGCACATCCTCCGGAGGTCGCCGGGCTCGCTCTCTTGCAGAGGCCCCTGGTGGACCACACCTCGGACCAGGGAACAGTTAGAGCGGTTGGAACAGTTGCCCCCGGACTGGCCGCCCCAGAACCCAGCCGCAGCCCAGCCCAGAGGGGCCTCAGGCAGCCCCGGGGCCCGGCCGGCTCCCCAGGGACAGGCCTCGGCGCCGCTGGCCCGGCCCAGCACCCTTGGGAGAGGCCACGAACCGCAGGCTCACCTCCAATGTGTCAAAAGCGCATGTTCGCCGCCACCCGACCGACGTCTCCGCTCTGCTGGCCTGGCCAGGCCCGCCCAGCCGCTCAGCTCCGCTCCGCGGCCCTGAGCTCCACTCCGCGTACCTCAGTGCCCAGCTCCTCCCCAACACGTCAGGGTCCGCCTGGATGTCCGAGGCCATTCTGTGACGCGCAGGGGCGGGGCTCGAGCATGCGCGCGAGAGTGCGGGCGGCCCCGGCGGGGGCGTGGGGAGAATGGCGTCACAGGGGGCGGCGGCGGCCTCTGCGCAGGCGCTCCCGGTGCGCGAGGTGAGAGCGTTCGGCCTTCCCGCTTCCTCCAAAAGCGCTGCCCTTCGGGAAGGTGGCGCCCCAGTGGATGAGAACCCTGCCTCCTCGTTTTTCAGCTGTCAAGATCCTTCAAGTGTATGTTTCAGTGTTCCTGTTATAAAATAAATTTCGGCTCGAATTTCACCTCCGAGTCCGCCCCCTACCACCCAATAGAATACCAGGGGTATTCTAGTACCTCTCATCACTCTCTCACGTGTTGTGTTTAGGGTACTTCTTATAGCTGAAATTTTATATTTCTTCCGTGTGCCTCAATAGAATGTAAGTTCCTTGAGAGCTAGAACGTCTTATTCTTTTCTTATCCCAATATGGCTTGGTCAAGACACAAAATGGGCACTCAAATATTTGTTGAATGAATGCATTCGCCGAGGGAACCAAGGGAATACAAATATATCAACATATATTTTATATATCTAAGTATGTATTACTTAAATGTGTCTATGTGTTCATCCTGGGACCCCCCAAGGAATTGAATCCATTTTATATACTGTACATAGTCCCCCTAGGGGACTTGAAGAGAGAAGGGGCAGGTGGGTGCAGGGAGTCTGTCTCACAAAGGGGAGAAATGGGGATGGACAACTGCAATGTAATTCTGATGTCAGTGCCCTTGGGATTGGATTTGTAGGTTTTTTAGACACTAATGAAGACAGACCTCAAGGTGAGAGCAAAGTGAAGCTGGAAGGTCCAGTTATATTTTTGAGGGCATGGTCATAAACAGGAACAATGCAAGGTGGATTGTGAGAGGTATCCAAATCAATGAAAATCAGAGAAGTGATTAATGGGGTTTGTGGGAAGGATGACACCTTGAGCTAGACTCCGAAGGATATAGGGTTGCAAAGATCATGATAATAATAGTAGTTCATTTTTGTTGTACCATTTCTATGTAGTAGCAATTGTGCTAAATGCTTGGTTTGCATAATTCAGTCCTCACAGTGACCTTGTAAGATTGGTACTGTTGTTATTCCCATTTCATAAATGAGGAAACTGAGACTTAGCAAGATGAAGTTGCCCAAGGTCACTCAATGAGAAAAAAGAAGACTCAAGTTTCAAACCCACCTAGTCTGGACTGTCTTACTCCAGAAACCACACTGTTAGCTACTACTATAGCGCCTCTCAAGAAAGGGGACTATTAATAATAACTACCACTTATTGGGCTAGATTATTGGGCTAAATGCTTTATATACATTTACCTCCCTCAATCTCACAAGTGGCTTCTAAGGCTGAAATTATTACTTTCATTTTATATGTTGGAAAACTGAGGCCCAGAGGAGCTGGAGTTTAAACCCAAGCAGCTCTTAGTCCAAGCCCAGTGACCTGGGATATCACGGAAGCTCTTTTAGGCTCTGGGGCTCTGCTTCCCTGGCTGAAGTTGTGCTCTGGCTGATGAGATCACAGGCGGAGAAGTAATTACGCAAGGAGGTGCCAAGACTAGAACAGTCCCACCCCAAGAGGAAAAAATAAAGGCTGCAACTCTTGTCCCTGCCTCCTGGCTGAAGTCCTGAGAAACACAGTGAGTCACCTAATGGTAGGCCCTGAAGAAAATGTTGGTGTCATCTTCCAGGCTACCACCCCTCCCACCCAGCCAGGACCCAGAACTGGTGTTTGTCAGGACTGGTATGTTGACCCCATCTTAATGAATGGACTTTGCTTGGCAGGACTCTCAGAGGTATCAAAGCTCTGTGCTAATCTCTTTCCTCTGTATTGGTTGAGCTTTCTCAGCAACCTTTTCCGTACTCCCTGCTTCCAGTATGCCCATCTAGGGAAAATAAAGTGGAAATGAAGACTGAGGCAGGCTCTAAGGGGAAAAGAAGTTACAAAATCAGCTTTGTGAAGGTAGAAAAGGTGAGTGACAGTTGCCCTACCCTCTGCCTCCGTAAACCATTAGGAAAGGATTCGCTGAAGCATGGGTCCCAGCACAAGGTCTTTCTTAGAGTCAAAGGGGTCAATGTTACAGTCCCTGAGAGCATGCACAAGTATCCCAACATCTTCCCTGCCACAAACTCTGAGACTTGGGAAACAGGCCAAGTTCTACCGCTGGGGGACATGGAGGTGGACCTGCTGCCTTAGGAAAGGTCTAGACACTACCTAATGAGGATGCCGGACTCCAGCAACGTCACACACTCACAAAAGGTGACGAGGTGCACATGGGCCTGCCATGAAAACTCTGAAGAGATGGGGAATATGTATTGCTCTATTGAATCAGATGAGCGGACACCTCAAAATCAAAGGTTTAATTCAGCCTCATCTCTCCATATTTTTTTGACCAGTATTTTCTGCTATGCTTTAGGGGCATAGACCAGGCTGAGCAAGGAACTCCTAATGGCTGGCTGATTACTAATGGCCTGCTGGACATGTCCACCAGATGCCCCACCACCACCTCCGGCTCTTTATGTCTAAACTCCAAATAGATCCTCAGTTTGCCCCAGTTGAAATTTCCAAAATGATTTTCACGTTTCTGCCAAGATTGTCATCCTCCCCTAGTCACTAAGGCACAAAAGCTTCATCAAATCACCCTTAATCATTCCCTTCTACAGTTTTCATTTCATTCATGCGGTCACCAAACCCGAAAGACTTTCCCTTCATAAACTTTCAAATAAATCCATCTCCCAGTATTTTCCCCCTGAATCTCCCCAGTCCAAAGTCTCCTATTTATCTGCCCCTCCCTTCCCAAACTTCTCTTCCTCTAATTTCTTGTTGCAAACCAGCAATCCACACAGCTATCAGAATAACCTTTCTAAAATCTCACAGTGTACGGAGCATCACTGGCTCTAAAACCTGTTTTGGTATTCCGTTGCCATTGTGATAAAGTGCAATCTACAGAGTCTGGCATTCAAGGCCTTCCAAAAGCAACTCCAACCCATCTCTACGGTCTATTTCCCACAGTTCGCCTACCTGGGTCTGGCACTGCATGCCCCAAGTGGACAGTGCCCTTCCTCTCTGAGCCTTTCATTGACTCCCACTGCCCTATGCACTATAGCTGCTCCCTAAAAGCTTGGCCAGCCTTCCTTCTTCAGCCTTTTGAAGTCTCATTCATATGCTACCTTCTCCAGGAAGACTTCCCCAATACCTAAAGCCCCGAAGTGAGTGCTGCTTCCTCCGATCTCAAATAGAGCTCTGCATAGTTCACAGGAGACTTGCTAAACACAGCCTTTTGGTCATGGAAGTGTCTGAGCTCCCCACAGGAATCAAAGCTCACTGAGCACAGGAACAATGCTGATTGTCTTAATATCCCCCAGCAACACACACTTAGCAAACACTTGTGTAATATGCTTCAATGAAAGTGAAAGAATGAGTCATGGTCTTGGTGGCTATCTCCCCAAATGCAAGACTGCGCTTTCTGGAAAATGCCCCAAATTCTGAGAAAAATTACCATATAGAGAAAAGATTTTCACTGTTGTGAAAGGCTGAACTTAGGTAATGCCAGGTGGTGAAAGGATTCAGGTCATGAACAATTATGATTTTTCTCTAGCCCAAATCTTAAACCCAGTCTGTAACACCTACAATCCCCAAAACAACATCTTTTACTTTTGTAATTTAAAAAAATGGTTATGATAATAGTTTGTTTTGGTTTTTTTTAATTTAAAAAGTTATACACCTGGACCTTGAGGTGAGAAGTGGTTTTATAAAGTCCGTCATTCATCAGCTATGAGTTTAGTTCTTGCTTTGTTCTAGGCCTTAGGGATTCAACCAGATAACTATAAAAGGCACAACCCACTCTCAACCCCATCCCCATGGAGCTTATATTCTAATGGGGAAGACAGACAATAAGCAAATAGACATGTTTATTTCTGTCAGATCATGACAAGTGCTGTAAAGAAACATACCAGAGTAAGAGGATAAGGTGCGGCAGGGGCTACTCCCTGTGTGAAAATGGGGTTTAATAATCATAGGATCCTTTTCCTCTGTAAAAAAAATTGTCAAAGCCGTTAAAATACAGTTGTGCCTCATTTTGTGCTTTGTTTTGTTGCACTTCACAGATGTTGCATTTTTTACAAATTGAAGGCAAGGCCCTCTACCACCAAAAAGATCATGACACAGTTTATTGCAATGGCCTGGAAATGAATCTGACATATCTCTGAGGTAAAGGGCTTCTATATAAAATACAACAGAGATGTGAAATTAAGAATGTAAAAATATATGCAGATGCCTTAAATAGAGAAGTTTATCTTACTGTCATAGTGCCTGGCATACAGTAGGCATTCAGTAGATTTTGGTTGAATGAATGACTTGCTAGGTGGTCTACAGAATGCCATAGCCTTCAACCAGATGATAAATATCCCCACTCGGGATGAGGAATGGTAACCAGTTCATGTTTGATTTAAAAATGCCCACTTCCGGTTGGTCCCTGACTCTTGGCCCAGCCAGCCACAAACTGCCCAGCCTAGTGTATCCTTGTGCCCCCTTGAAGGGAAAAGAAAGTCCCATTTGTTGTCTTCATTGCATCCTCAGTAACTTCTTGAACAAATAATGCTCATCAGCTACCCAAAGCAACTCAGACTCCCAACCTAGCTCTTCTGTCAGAATTTGTCCCCTAATTTTCAAACTCCAGTTGGCTGTAAGTCAACAGAAAGGCAAGAATTAGGTAAAATGTATTTGCTATGAGGTATTTTAGGTTTGAAACTTCCTTGCTGTTTCGTCCCTTTTCCCTTGTATCTCTCTGAGAATGCAGCCTGCTTCTGGCCCTAGGACCTCTTATCAATAGGGTGCTTCACCCTCTGCAGGTTTTCAGGTGTAGCTTGCTGAAAAGTGACTCTTGCGGGTGAGAAAAATGAGGACAATTTAGGTTGAGGCTGTAGCAGACTTTCCTGTCAGGGTCCTGCCTTGTTTACTGGTACCTGGAAGGAGAGGACCCTTATCCTCATCTGGGGTGCAGGGGTATAAACTGAGATTTCAAGAATTTCTGATTAGCCTTTTTTTCCCCCCTTACTGATGGAACTTGATATCCAGCTCCTCTTAGAGCTACCCCAGTTTCTTCCCCAACAGCTTACCTGAAGTGTGGGCTTCCTCCTGTTCTGGAACTGTTTATAGCTTCTTGGTGGTCTTCCTGCCTTCAAAGTCTGCACTCCCCCAAGCTTCAGCCTTCACTGTCAGCTCTGGCCCCAACCCCAGCCCCTTCACAGTCACTACCCACACCCCAGAGTGACAGCTACCGCCACAGAAAAGGATGGCATGACACTGTCAATTGCTAATTTGGTTCACACCTGGCAACCCCAAGGGCTGTTGACATCACATCTACATAAACAGTGTGACAATCCCTGGACAAAGGCACTATCTGCTCATATGACTTTATACAGACAAGGTGGCACTGGTTTTACCTTCTCTCAAATCACTCTAATGAAATGGCAGGGCTTAAAAGAAATGGAATGTTTCTTACCAACCTGAGCCAATTGATTGTATCAGGCAATTTCAGCCAAATTCACATTACCAGGTAAGCCAGTGAGTCAAAGTTACTGGGACTGAAAAATCATGTATTCAATTACTCAGCAAATATTATTGAGTGTCTTGCACTGTTCTAGGACCCAGGGATAGAGCAGTTAACAAAAAAGTTTACAGAAAAGATGGAAAATAGAGGGGAAACAGAACATAAAGAAACTCTACTATGTTAGTCAATGATAAGTACTGAGGAGAAAAAAATTAGCCAGGACTTCTCACTATTTTATATTTAGGGTTACATTTAGGGCAGTGCCTAGCATGTAGCATGTAGCAGGCACTTAACATTTGTTAGACAAATAAAAACTTGTAATAAATGTTTTTTAAGTTTGAGATATTTTCATGCTCTCCTCTGCTGCTGCTTGCTTTCTTTCATCAAAGCATTTTAGCGTTTAGAACTCTAATATAGAACTCCCCCATTAAAAAAAAAAAAGAGCAACAAAAAGCAATTAACAGATTTAAAAATACAAGTAGCAAACAAACACACCATATTCCACCTTGCTTCGAATCAAAAACATTCCAGGTAGAACAGCAAAGAAGAAATTCCATATTTCATCTGACAAATGTATGAGATTTTAAAACATTAGACTACAAAGGGCAGGCACAAGCACAGAGAAAGCAGTACTCTCCTGTAACAGTGCCAAGGGAATGTCATTAGGTGTGAGTTTTCCTGGTAGGCAGTTTACTTGCATGAACCAAAAACTTGAAAATGTGCAACCCCAGTGATTCAGCCTCTCCTAGGAATTTATCTGAAGAGAAATAAAAATGTATCCAAACTTAATGAAGCAAGATAATTTCCTCAAAATTCTTCGCAAATTATTTTCCTTGGCTTTAAGAACTTTTTAAAATCCAGCCTTTCATCCAAGTCACTCCAGCAGATACAAGAGTGACATGGACACTTTGGTTATCAGTGAGTTTTAATAGGAGCGTTCCCAATTCTGTGGCATAGATCATAAGAATTAATTCCTTCTGCAATCACTCCCTAATTGGCCAATCTGATGTTATTCCCTCCTGTAAATATATATATGCTGGTTCTACAGACGTAAAATTTCCACCCTACGATTTTTTCAACGTCACATTTTCTAAAC
>NW_011888825.1:933872-945854 GCF_000151845.1 Pteropus vampyrus | reverse complement strand
GAGCTACCCCAGTTTCTTCCCCAACAGCTTACCTGAAGTGTGGGCTTCCTCCTGTTCTGGAACTGTTTATAGCTTCTTGGTGGTCTTCCTGCCTTCAAAGTCTGCACTCCCCCAAGCTTCAGCCTTCACTGTCAGCTCTGGCCCCAACCCCAGCCCCTTCACAGTCACTACCCACACCCCAGAGTGACAGCTACCGCCACAGAAAAGGATGGCATGACACTGTCAATTGCTAATTTGGTTCACACCTGGCAACCCCAAGGGCTGTTGACATCACATCTACATAAACAGTGTGACAATCCCTGGACAAAGGCACTATCTGCTCATATGACTTTATACAGACAAGGTGGCACTGGTTTTACCTTCTCTCAAATCACTCTAATGAAATGGCAGGGCTTAAAAGAAATGGAATGTTTCTTACCAACCTGAGCCAATTGATTGTATCAGGCAATTTCAGCCAAATTCACATTACCAGGTAAGCCAGTGAGTCAAAGTTACTGGGACTGAAAAATCATGTATTCAATTACTCAGCAAATATTATTGAGTGTCTTGCACTGTTCTAGGACCCAGGGATAGAGCAGTTAACAAAAAAGTTTACAGAAAAGATGGAAAATAGAGGGGAAACAGAACATAAAGAAACTCTACTATGTTAGTCAATGATAAGTACTGAGGAGAAAAAAATTAGCCAGGACTTCTCACTATTTTATATTTAGGGTTACATTTAGGGCAGTGCCTAGCATGTAGCATGTAGCAGGCACTTAACATTTGTTAGACAAATAAAAACTTGTAATAAATGTTTTTTAAGTTTGAGATATTTTCATGCTCTCCTCTGCTGCTGCTTGCTTTCTTTCATCAAAGCATTTTAGCGTTTAGAACTCTAATATAGAACTCCCCCATTAAAAAAAAAAAAGAGCAACAAAAAGCAATTAACAGATTTAAAAATACAAGTAGCAAACAAACACACCATATTCCACCTTGCTTCGAATCAAAAACATTCCAGGTAGAACAGCAAAGAAGAAATTCCATATTTCATCTGACAAATGTATGAGATTTTAAAACATTAGACTACAAAGGGCAGGCACAAGCACAGAGAAAGCAGTACTCTCCTGTAACAGTGCCAAGGGAATGTCATTAGGTGTGAGTTTTCCTGGTAGGCAGTTTACTTGCATGAACCAAAAACTTGAAAATGTGCAACCCCAGTGATTCAGCCTCTCCTAGGAATTTATCTGAAGAGAAATAAAAATGTATCCAAACTTAATGAAGCAAGATAATTTCCTCAAAATTCTTCGCAAATTATTTTCCTTGGCTTTAAGAACTTTTTAAAATCCAGCCTTTCATCCAAGTCACTCCAGCAGATACAAGAGTGACATGGACACTTTGGTTATCAGTGAGTTTTAATAGGAGCGTTCCCAATTCTGTGGCATAGATCATAAGAATTAATTCCTTCTGCAATCACTCCCTAATTGGCCAATCTGATGTTATTCCCTCCTGTAAATATATATATGCTGGTTCTACAGACGTAAAATTTCCACCCTACGATTTTTTCAACGTCACATTTTCTAAACGCCTGTTAACTGACAACATAATAATTGGAACTCTGAGTGGTAGAACTACCTGTAATGTAAGGATTGCTTCTCCGGGGGTCACTTGTCTGGTGACTGTTGGCTAAGGGGAACAATTCCCTGATCATTTATAACTACAACCTAATATGGTAAATTACAGACCATGGGATCTCAGAGGAAATTTCACACTCGTTTTCATCAATTCGTGTGTACTACAACACAGATCTCGAGGTCCACTTTGAAAATCACAACAAGGGCATCTTGTGGCCTATAGATGGAAGATATTTTCTGCTCAAAATTAGGAGATTGGGCTTTGTTCAAGAGTGTCCATTCTCCAGAGGCCAATTCATAAATGCAGAAATGAAACATCCAGTTTTCTTGATAATCACAGTAGAAACATCCCTTCTATGAAAAGAATCATCCCTTTGGAGGGGAGCAGGCCAGTCAGAAGAGAAGACAGTAACTTAAGTGCTGAAGTCAGGATATGGGGGAAGCAGGGGAGCCCTTTCTCCAAGCATATTGATGTCTCAACAGTTTTCTAAAGTGTTGACAGGATAGTTACTAAAACCCTGATAAAGGATATTAGAGGAAGCAGTGTGAAAGCAAGAGGCCCAGACATGTAGAGAAGGTGATCAAAGGTGGAAGATCCACCTTCCACCCCCAGCATGTCTAGGTCCTACCCCTCCTCAGGGCTCCCCACCCTGGTGTGAGAAACCAGTCGCACCTCTGCCTACTGTTGTTCCCTCCCACTGCCTTAGGAATTCAGCTCTTTATTCTCAGCCAAATCAGCCCCATCACAGATGATTTTACTTATTATTTCCCTTCTCTGGGCCTCAGTTTTTTCATCTATAAAATGCATAGGTAAACCAGATGATACTGTTGAACAGTTCCCAACAGTCAGGACCCACCCCGTCATCTAGATGCCAAGCATCCTTCTGGGAGCACTGAAGAGCCCTGCCTCTCCTTGGCTATTTTGCCCAATGTGATGGCAGGGTCAGCCCTCTCCTAAATAGGTGGAGGGGTAGATGACCAAGGACCATCTCATTCATGTCAACATTCCTTTGCTATTTCCTGGGGAATTGCTGAACTTGCAGAATGAACGAACTTCAAGTATACGTAATGTCTGGTGTATTTGTTTCCTGCTGTTGCCATAACAAATCGCCACAAGCTTAGTGGCTTAAAACAACACAAATTTATTTATTCTCTTACAGTTCTGGTGGCCAGATGTCCAGAGTGAGACAGAGCTAAAATCAAACCCTGTTGGCAGAGTTGGTTCTTTCTGGAAGTTCCTAGGGGAAAATCAGTTTCTCGCCACTTCCAGCTTCTAGAGTCCACAGTGTTCCTTTCCTTGTAGCTGCATCACTCCAATAGCTGCTTCTGTTATCACACTGCCTTCTCTGACTTTGACCCTCCTGCCTCCCTCTTATAAAGACCCCTTTGATCACATTGGGCCTGCCCAGATATCCAGCCCAGCAGGCTAGAAGGAATAGGTTTATTCTCTGGAAAAACTAAACCAGAGAAGATCCAGAACTAGGGACACTGGGCACACCAGAAGGCAAGACTAAGTCACTACATTTTAAAGGGAAGCAGGATAGAGTGAGGAGGAATTCTTCAAAGACTACAGATTAAATGATGAGATCCCAGCTTCCTTCCTCTGATGGCCTCCCAGAATGCTGGCAGCCTGGCTTGTAGCCTCCAGGCAGGAGATCAGAGTTTTTCTCAACAGAATAATCTCCCCATCTCAAAATCTTTAACTTAATCACATTTGCAAAGTCCTTTTTGTCATATAAGGTAACATACACAGGTCCTGGGGATAAGGAGTGGACCTCTTTGGGGGGCTATTATGCTGCCTACCATATCTGATGTTCCAATTTACTTCTTTCACAATATTTGCCATTTCTGAATATCATCTTTGAATTTTTCTTTGAATTGACTCACTTTTTAAAAAAATGAATTTAAATCATACATTAGCCCTATCCTAAACAATCATATCTATGAAATCATGAAATCGATTGCTGGTCATTTTTCCCTACTATTCCACAAAATAAATACATAACTATTAAAATGTAAAATGTTCATCTCTGTACCATATAACATCACTTTCCATTCCACCAATAGTATACCATCCTTTGAGGAACAGAAATAGAATCCAGCCTCTTGATTTTACAGAAATGGGTAATTTGTCCAAAAATGCACAGCAGCAAAGAGCAAAACTCCAACTACATTCACTTGAAAGTATGTCAGCTTTTTCTTAATAACATCCCTACATTGGTGATTCATACAATCTAGGGCTCAGTCAGTTCCCTTTCAGTTACACTCATGGATATTTTACATTTGAAAAGTGGAGGTTCCTATTGCTTCCCTTGTCAACCAACATTCATGCATCCTACTTATCTGTGTTAAACAGTTGCCTGTTTATCCGACACACATCTGGACAGCATCCAAGCCCTTAAAAAGTATGAACTGAAAAGGGAGGTCTGTAGCTAGTGGTGACTTTGTACCTATGCCCCTTGGCTTCTGTCCCAGCTGCAGACTGAACTGTGAAAAACACTTTTGAGAAGACAGAGTTCCTACACAGTGTGTGGGATAATTGTCTTTCTCTTACATAACAATAGGCATGAAATAAAAATTGCTTTCATTTATTGGATGCTTAGTATGGGACAGGCCCTATGACAAGTGCTTTACACACATCTAGTCACAACAATATTAGGAAGTAGCTCAGAGAGGTTAAGCAACTTGTCCAGGATCACATAGCCAGTGTGACAAAGTCTTTATTCATAGAACCTCAGAAGATGCCATTGAACTTATAAATCCACCTGAGATGAGGAATGACAACAAGGAAATCAGAGAGATTGAGCAAGCTGCCCAAGGACACAGTGGCAGACTGAGGGACAGAATTCAGGTCTTCGACTCTTAGACCAGTTTGTCCTTTCAGATTTCTTCTCTTTTAAGCTATTATTTTCTTGGATGATTTCTTCAGATGCCTGCCTGATCTGCTTCTTTATTCTCATCATTCTAAACATGACTTTTTGCTGATACTTTTGCCCCTCATCATGTTTCTCTAAGGAAAAATTGTGGAGGAATATAATGAGAATCTCAGAGTGACCCTTCTCCTTCTCTGTTACCATATAACATCACTTTCCATTCCACCAATAGTATACGGACCATCCTTTGAGGAACACAGAAAAAAAGACAGAAAGTGCTAGAAAATCTCCATGAGTCTGTATTCATTAATTTGGGATTAGTAATAATTTAACCAGAAAAGCATTAAAGTTTATCTTTATCCTTCCCCCACCCCAAAAAAAAAGAGATTGCTAAGTAATACACAGTAGAAATAAGGTTAGATGGCTTCATGATCAAAAGAAACTTATAAATTATAATTTTACTCAATAAGAACCTAAATATCCATCAATAGAGTATTGACTAAATAAATGATCATATATCCGCAAAATGGAATACCACATAGCCACTAATGATGATGTCATAGAACAATGTATAATAATAGAACAAATTATGATTTAGTAAATCGAAAGCATGAATACAAAATAAAATGACTCTGCTTTATTTTTATATGGACATACCCACAGAATAAAAGACTGGAAGGATATATTTATAACTGGTGGCTATCTCTGGGTGATCTATATTTTCTTTTTTTGTCTTGATCTGTTTTTTCCAAATATTCTACAGAAAATTTCTACAGATTACTTTTATAATTAAGAAAGGAAAAAAAATCATCAAAAATTTTAGACATAGTCATTAAGAATTGCTATTTTCTGAAGCCTGTACTTTGAGACTGCATATACAAGAAAATAAGGGATTGACCTTAAACTTCTTTATAGAGCTGGCTATACATTGAAAATTTAACAATTTTCCTACCCCAGCAGAAAAATGAGCAAAGGATATAAATAAAAGGCACGCGAATGGCCAATAAACACATAAAAAGAACATATTATTAACTTCTAAAAATGTAAATTAAAGTGACAAAGATCACTTTTTGTTTATCAAATTAGCAAAGTTTAAAACAAATGATAATGCCCAGTGCTGGTAAAAGTGTGAGGAAGCCAATACTCTTGGACAATGCTGTTTGAAATGAAAATGCTATAACCATCTCAGTTACCACGATGGATTGAATACATGTATCATTAATTCTTCCTGAAACAGCACAAAAAAAGACAGGGTAAGTATTTTAAAAGAGTGAACGCCACAAGGACAGAGAACAGAAGAGGAGGCAACAGTGGACAAGAGATGTCAACAGAATCTTGGAAGGTGGAAATTGAGTGGCAGCTAATGGGTGGATTAGAGAAGACTGCAAACTTAATGCCAACCAGAAGTAAGCAGTGCTGTGCCTCTGAACCCCAGAAAGGCTCAGGAATTGGAGGTGCTAGCTACATCAGAAGGCAGGGTTGGGTGGGGCTAAAAACAGGAAGTATGATGTATTTACAAAGCACTTAGACATGGCCTTCATAGCCAGGGCAATTGACAAACCAAGGCATTTATCTCTCTCCCACACAAGCAAGAAGAAGAGGTTTATCTTCAGGAGAAACTAAACCAGAGAAGCTTCAGATCTGGGGACACTGGCATATAGAGGGCAAGGCTAAATTACTACACTCTAAAGATCAGGGAAGCAGGATAGAGGGAAGGAGGATTCTTCAAAGACTACATGTTGAATGATGAGACCCAAGCTTCCTTCCCCAATGGCCTCTCAGAATTCTGGCAGCCTGGACTGTAGCATCCAGGCAGGAGACCAGAGTGTTTTACACAAAAGAACTCAATAGGCTCCAGAGAGGTCTCCCAACCACATGGTCTGGTATGCCCCCTTGATTACCCCACAGAGAGGCCAAACAGCCAACAAGCACCCCATCCCAAATAGAGAGAGAGAGAGAGAGAGAGCACGCGCAAGAGAGAGGACCTCCAACCAGCACCTAGTTCCTTGATCATAAAAATGAACATTCGACAAGGAATCAAATATTTAAGAAAGCCTCCAATGTGAAAGATACGATAAAAGAAATTCAGGAATAATAAATACAATGCAGGGAGCAGAAGCAAGCTAGAAAAAGAAAAATTTTAATATCTTTAGAGAAATAAAGATATTATATCCATGAAACAAGAACATGGGGCTACAAAAGGAGGAAGAACAAGAATATTTTTTTAATGAGGGTTAAAATAAAACTATTCAGCTGAAGCGTCTGACCATAAAATTGAGAAAATCTCCCCAAAAGTAGAACAAAAAACAGATTTCCCAAATAAGCAATTAAAAGGAAGAAAATGAGAGGATAAACCCAAAGTCCAACATCAAAATATGAGGAGTTCCAGAAAGAGGGAACAGAAAACAAGAAGAATAATAAATTATTTTTAAGATAATTATAATTCAAGAAATTTTTTCAGAATTGAATATTAGTACTTTCATAGAAAGGGTCTCCTGAGTATACAGCACCATAAATGAAAAAATACCCACCAATGAAATTTCGGAACCCCAAGGATAAAGAGAGAATCTTAAAAATGTCTGTAGACATAAAACCAAGTCACGAAGATCAAGAATCAGAATAACATAAGACTTCTCAACAATAAACTAGAAGCTTGAAGACAATGAAGTATTGCCTTTAAAACTACAAGAGAAGTTCTACAGCCATGCTACCCTGAACAAGCCTGATCCTGTCTGATCTTGGAAGCTAAGCAGGGTCTGACTTGGTTAGTACTTGAATGGGAGACTACCTAGGAAGACCAGGTGCTATAGGTATAAAAACTAAATAAAAAAATAAGGGATTGTAAACTTGCAATCTGTGAGGTCAACCAAGGGTTGCCTCACATAAATAAATAAATAAATAAATAAATAAATGAAATTTCAAGGGAAAATTATTTCCAATCCAGTATTCTAAATCTAGCCAGACCCTAGCCAGACCTTTAAACAAGTATAAGGATAAAATACAGGCTGTTTTCAAACAGTAGAAACCTCAAAAATTTTTCTTATGTATTAGGAAATGTATGCCACCTAAATAAGGAAGTAAATAAAGAAGAAAATGTGAGATCCCCATAAAAGGACATATACTATATGATTCTTCTCAAAATCATAGAGACAGAAAGTAAAAGGGTGCTGTCAGGGGCTGGGCAGTTAGTGTCTAATGGGTACAGAAACCCAGTTTAGGAAGAAAAAAGTTCTAGAGATGGATGGTGGTGATGTTTGCGTAACAGTATGAATGTATTTAATGCCAATGAGCTGAGCGCTTAAAAAAGGTTAAAATGATAAACTTTTTGTTATGTGTATTTTATCACAATTTTTAAAATGCAAAATGGCAACAAAAAAAATGAAATTGGGGTCAAAGAAGAAAGGAACCACATAGGAGAGTGAAAAAGGAATTCCTAAGACGATGTTAGGGATGAGCCAAGACAACACTGAGCAGCGGGACGAGAGAACAACCAGCCCAAACTGGAGCAGGAGGATGAGGCTACAGGGAGATGTGTCTGAGGAATAAAAGATAGAAATTGAGAAATTATCTGATATGTCTATCACATTACCACCAATTTAATATCGCTATGGGAGAAGATTCAGTGATATGTATATAAAAATTAAGGAAATGAAAAACTGAGACAACTGTCAACTCTAAGGGGGAGAAATAGGCAAAGGAAAGGCAATAATAATAATAATAATAATGCCATGTAGCTCAGAAAACAATGCTTACATATATAACATAAACATGAATATTGATTCAACCAAAATTTGTGTTATAATCATATTAAGATGGGGAGCAATAATGTGGATAGTGTGATGTAACAGTGCTATATTACCTTTCATAATAATAAATCAATAGATAGTGACAAAAATAGAAAAAATAGTCATATAGGCACTTTATTTGGAAATAGAAACTAAGATAATTGAAAATGTTTGTCTCTGACAGAGAGAACTTGGAAGTGGGAGGTGGGACAGGGAATTGCTATTTTTCATTGCAAGCTTTGTGTTGTTTTAATAAAAGTGGATATGAAATGTAAAATGATAAAGTGGTATGACACTTATTAGAACAATTTGGGAAATTGAATCAAAACTATAAATATGTGTATAACTTTTTACCCAGAAATTAACTTGTAAGGATTTATCCTATGGAAATAATGATTATATGCAAAGATGTATGTTCAATTATGTTTACTGTGGCATTGATTATTATTATACCAATAAATTGGAAACAACCTAAACACCCATCAGCAGGAGACTGGTTTAATAAATTATGGTACATCCCTGTACCGAAATGCTATGCAGCTGTTAAGAAAGACAAGGTGGATATTTATAAATTAATGTGAGATGATACTCAAGAGATTTATTAAAAGAAAAAGCTTACAGAATAGTGAGCAGAGTTTGACATAAAAATATTTGTTTTAAAAGTCTACAAGGACTTGAATAGACATTTTGCCAAAGAAGATACACAAATGGCTAATAAGCACGTGAAAAGATGCTCCACATCACCAATCATTCGGGAAATGGAAATCAAAATGCAACGAGATACCACTGCATACCCATTAGGATGGCTAC
Organism: Pteropus vampyrus; assembly: GCF_000151845.1. Classification (NCBI taxonomy): domain Eukaryota; kingdom Metazoa; phylum Chordata; class Mammalia; order Chiroptera; family Pteropodidae; genus Pteropus; species Pteropus vampyrus. The sequence goes on along the minus strand of NW_011888825.1, from coordinate 936,776 downwards.
TGTCAAAAAAAAAAAAAATGAAAAGAAAAGAAAAAGGAAATTACAAGTGTTGATGAAGATGTGGAGAAATTGGAATATTTGTGCAGTGCTGGTAAGAATGTTAATGGTGCAGCCACTATGGAAAACAGTATGAAGTTTCCTCAAAAAATTAAAAATAGAATTACCATATGATTCAGCAAATCTACTTGTGAGTATACATCCAAAAGAATTCAAAAACTCAAACAGATATATTTGCACACCAATGTTCATAGCAGCATTATTCACAATAGCTAAAGGGTAGAACAACCCAAATGTCCATCAACAGATGAATGGATAAACAAAATACGATATATACATACAATGGAATATTATTCAGCCTTAAAAAGGAAGGAAATTCTGACACATGCTACAACACAGGTGAACCTTGAAGACATTTTGCTAAGCAAAATAAGGCAGTCACAAAAAGACAAATACTATATGATTCCACTTATACAAGGTACCTAAAGTGGTCAGATTCATAGAGACAGAAAGTAGAATGGTGGTCATCTGGGCCTGGGTGAAGAGGAGAGTGAGGAGTTATTGTTTAATGAGTATAGAGTTTCCCTTTAGGAAGATGAAAAAGTTCTAGAGGCGGATGGTAGTGATGAACTGTACACTCACCAATGGTAAATTTTATGTTATGTATATTATACCACAATAAAAAAATTGTTAATCGTTTTAGTCTAAAAGTCTATACACCAATGTGTCGACAGTAATCTTCGGGGATGGAATTATAAAACTTTTCACTTTCTCTGCATTGTTTGGATTTTTTCAACTATCGTATTATCATTAAAAAGAGTCTGGTTCCATTTAGAAAATGAAATAAAAGTAAGCTCAAACCCTGAAGAATACCATCTCTCAGTTAACAAAACACTTTCACAATCATTGACCTACTTAAGCATCACAAAAATCCCACAAAATAGGGATATTTTGCCATTTTGTAGATGAGGAAACAGGTTCAGAGGAAAGGGAAGTGACTTGTCCATAAGTAAAATAAGGAGCCAGGACTTAATCATAAACCTCTAACTTGTTCAGCTCAGTGCAATTTCAAGCCTCACACCAACCATGTCTCAGTCAGACCCAGATAAACCTGTCTGAATTCAAAGAGGATGAAGCCCTCTCTGCAACCTGGGCAGCCCAAGAAATGGAAAACCACATCAAGCTGACGAGATCTTAGAGAGATGTGGACAATGGGATTTTAGGAAGCCACCAAAGCAAATACCTGGTGTCACCCCCACAGGGACATAACTAACTGCACAAACTAACCTTAGCCTTTGACACTCCCCTACTGCATAGACAGACAGGGTCCTCCAGACCATCAGGAGGCCCCCACTCTGGTATGTCTCAGGCTGGCCCTCACCTAGCCCAGACTTTCTCTGAGCAGACCCCCCCACTACCCCAGTGTACCTGGTCCCGTGTCCCAGGCCTCACTGATCACATGAACAGCAGCGCACAGGGGCCAGCTCTGAACCAGCTGAAACGAAGCAGAAGTCAACAGGAAGCATGAGAATCACCTTCTGACAAAAGCGGCACAAGGACAGGAAGTGGGTTTGGGCCAGGAAGGCTGAAGCCTGCCTTCTAGAAGTGAGGCAACCCTGCCAGCCTCATTGCTCAGCTGGAGTTGAGTAAGACTTCAGTGCTGGGGATGGAGAAAAAGAAATTCAAGTCCTAACTCTTTAGCCAGGCTTTCAAGAGTCCCCATTTCCAACGCAGGCATGTATATTCTGTCCCTGAATTTAAAGAGGAAGGGCAAAGGCAGGAGCTGTCACTTATTAAAGAGAAGAGATGCACAGACCCTGGCATAAGCACATACATGGTACTTAAGAGAATAAGCAAAGTCAGATAGCCTCCACCTACTACTTTTAGCTGAAAGGCCTTGAATGAGCTGCTTTGTATCTCTGAGTCTCATTTTCCCCACCTATGAGATGCAGGTGAGACCAGTACTGACTTCACGGCATTGTTTAGGCTTAAATGAGATAACGTGTATAACAGGCTTTATACAGTCCCATTTGTCAATCTTTAACAGTCGATGGTATTCCTCCTCCTTTCTGCTTCTCCAAATCTGACCCACTCCTTCAGTCTTTATCAGATCAGACTACCTCGTCTAAAAAGTCACCCTGTCACCTCCACAGTGGCTACAGGACTAATGTGTCATTTAGGCTAACCATATAGGAAAAGAACTATTGTTAAGAACCGCTGCTGAGACTCTTCATTGATGATTCCTTTCCCAGGGTAGGATAGGGGTGCTATGAATTTGTCTCTGTATCCCTAGGAGCTTAGTAATGAAAGTTAGTCTTTAAATGTTCTTGGACCTTCGAGATGCTATGGAAACACCAACATATTTAAAGCATCTACTCAGGTACCTGGGTTGAGGACTCCATAGCAATGAGGCTGAAGTTGTGCAGGCTGTGGCAAAGCCTTGAATGAGGGCAGGGCCAGGGTGATCCTTGGCTCCTCTTAGCTCCTCCTAAATCCCCTAAAACCCCTAAAGATGTGAAATGGGGGAGTGTGCTGAAAACTAAAGCTAGATCTGCCTGAAGTCCTGCTCCCATGTACCCTAACCATTTCCAGAAAGAAGCCTGCTTAGCCTGCAGCATACTTAAATCTCCCTTAAAAGCAACCCATAGTTTTGCCACTGATCAGGAGACATGCCCTCCTCCGGCTCTCTGTCCTCACATCCCTGACTCTCTTCTTTTCCAACAATGGTACCTTCTTAAAGATTGTCCCTTACCTCTTGTTCTCTTTACTTTACCACCTCACCAGGACTGCCCACCAAGCTCCATACTTCTTAGCGTACCCCAAGACTCGTTGAGATTTACTATTACTATTACAGGCACTGTGCTAAGTGCTTTATATAAAATATCCTGTTTTAACCTTCAAATAACT
>NW_011888825.1:913431-933822 GCF_000151845.1 Pteropus vampyrus | reverse complement strand
GTACCCTAACCATTTCCAGAAAGAAGCCTGCTTAGCCTGCAGCATACTTAAATCTCCCTTAAAAGCAACCCATAGTTTTGCCACTGATCAGGAGACATGCCCTCCTCCGGCTCTCTGTCCTCACATCCCTGACTCTCTTCTTTTCCAACAATGGCACCTTCTTAAAGATTGTCCCTTACCTCTTGTTCTCTTTACTTTACCACCTCACCAGGACTGCCCACCAAGCTCCATACTTCTTAGCGTACCCCAAGACTCGTTGAGATTTACTATTACTATTACAGGCACTGTGCTAAGTGCTTTATATAAAATATCCTGTTTTAACCTTCAAATAACTGTTCAAATAAGTAGAAGCTCTTACTATTCCATTTTACAGCTGAGGAAACTGAGACCCAAAGAGGTCATGCAACTTGCCCAAGGTCACGCGGTAAGTGGATGCATACTCTTATCTTGTGCAGACATTACAATGGGATTTAACTCTAGAAAGCTGTAAACTCTCTGAGGGGAGAACCGAGGAGTCCTCACTCCCACCTCCCATGTTGCACAGAGATGAGGCCCTTGCAGGCAGCGTGTTGTAAATGTTAGAATGACTGAGTGTGAGTCATCGTCAGGGAGCTTGTTAAATGCAGAACATCAGGCCCCACCTCAGTCTTGTTGAATCATAATTTATGTTTTCCCAAGAGAATCAGGTGATTGGTTTGCTCATCAAAATTTGAGCCACACTAGTCTAAACTGAATTGAATGGATGGTGCTATACAGGCACCCATGGGCAAAGCAAACATAGAAAAATTAAAAAATTAAAAAAAAAACACACACAGTCTCTGATACTTCACCTCTGGAGGAAGCACAGAGCCAAAAAGTTAAGGCTGGGAGTCTCCAGGGGCCTTGGTCAGTTTCTATTTTCTGGGTGCTCAAGCAAGACCTTGGCCCTGAAGTCTGGATTGCAATTGGACATCATTAGATCGCCACCTACTGGTCTTGATTGGGGTATGCGTCACACATTTCTGCTCTCAGGCATCCATCCTCATTCCTCCAGAGCGGCAGCTCACCTGTTTGTGGCTGGCCAAACCTACTCTTGAGGATTCCTGTAGTTCTTCCCAGCATGGTTTATTTCTGCTTCTTCCCTGGCCAACCCTTTGCCCATTTGGGAAAAAAAAGTGCAACTCACTGCCAGAGTTCATTGAACACCACGGATAGAAATGTTTCATTTTCTAGGATTTGACATTTTCAGCGATCAAAATACTAAAAACAGAATGCTACAAATAAAATGATGTCATTTGTTTCCAAAGACTATAGAATACTAGAGCAATGCAAAAATAACCATAAAAGGGAGATATTTCGTGGCAAACTTGGGGGTAAGGTTACGACTGTAATCTGCGAGTTATCTCGGGGTAAACGCTGCAGCCGCAAGCCACGGGCAAGTATTCTCACTTGGGGCAAACAGGAAATAGGTAAAACATTCACCATTCACTACTCCTGTCATAGTTTCGAACAAATCTTTACTCTAAATGACAATGATGTAGCACCCCATGTTTGTTTAGCCCCTGGACCTTCTCGAGTCAGTTCAATTCATTAGGCATTTGTTGAGCTCCAACTGGGTACAAAGCATGTGACTCAACAGACCTCTTCTCACTAATGTCAAAGCAAGTGGTCAAACCAGGCCCTTTGTGTTCTAACCAAGGCATAAAGATTTAAAACTGATCCCTGCGAGAAAGTATTTGAAACATTCACATGGACATATTTCCATTTACCTATATTTATATCCATCTAAAAGCAATAAGAAAAGGAAACCATTCAAATAGAAAACTCAGCAAAAGATATAAGTTCATAGCAAAAGAAATACAAATAGTCAGAGACACTTTTAAGAAATGTCTCTACTTTAAACCATTTTTAAGTTAGATTTTTAAAAATTATTCTATTTCTCTCATTAGTTTCTTAATTATATATTACTTTATTATTCTTTTAATGGTTATCAAAAAATTACCACGTTGATCCTTGAATTATTAGTCTACTACAATTTGTACATTTACCACTCCCTGGATAATGCAAGAATCTTACAATTTAACTCCACTTATCCCTTTCCTACTTTTTGGCTATTAATGTCAAATATTTTAATTTTTTGTATATTTTTAAACTCAAGATATTTTTGTTCTATACAGTCAATATTCATGTATTTTCCTACACAATTACTTCTTATTCATTTATTACTGTATTTCTTTGCTTCCATTGGAATTATTTTCATAGTACAGCTCTCTTGACAATAAATTCTGTTTTCATTTGTAAATCTCTTTGTTTTACCTTCATTTTTTAAGAATATTTGTTTCTGTATAAAATTTTAGATTGGTAGCTATATTTTTTCAGTCCTTTAAAGACTATAACACACACTCTTGACTTCCACTGTTTCCTGGATTCCACCTTTATCTTGAAAGTGAGCAGTCAGTATCATTGCTCCTCTGAAGGTACTGTATTTTTTTTCTCAGACAAATTTTTAAAATTCTCTTTGTCTCTCGTTTTTGGAAGTTTTACTACAATGTGCCTAGGTGGATATTTTTGTATTTATTTGGTTTAAAACAGAGTTTCTTGAATCAGTGGTTTAATGTATTTAAATAATATTGTAAAATCTGTTATCAGTAACTATTCAACTACTGTTCTGAAGTAGTCATTCACTCTCTTAAGTGACTCCAATTAAATGTATTTAGACCTTTAGACTACATTCCATATTTTCTTATGCTCTTTTCTGTATTTTCCACCCTTTTTCCCATTCTATGCTTCAGACTGAATATTTTCTACTGACCTATCTTTCAGTTAACTAATCCTTTCTTCTGTTTTATCTAACCTGAGGTTAAACCCATTTATAGTTTTTTTTTTTTTAATTTCGGTAATTGTATTTTTCAATTTTAGAATTTCCATTTGGTTCTTTTAAATATTGTTTCTATTTCTCCATCTATTTTCTTGAATGTGATATTATAGTTCATGTACAATAATACCAATATCTTTTTCTCCTGTAAATCCGATACTATCATCTATTTTTTTTCTTTTGGTTTTATTTATTTGGTCTTGTCTCCTAGCATAGCTTCTAATTTTTGTTAATTGCTGGAGGCTGGGTAAATTTAAAAATTGTAGAGGCTCTGGATAATGTTATTTCTCCAGAAGAGATATATATTTCTGGAGGTCTGCCCCCTCCCCGCCCCCCGCCCCCCGCCTCCCGCCTCCCGCCTCCCGCCTCCCGCCTCAAGTAGTTAGAGTAGGGTCAAATCATTTGATCCAATCAGAAATTGAGATGTTCCAGGCTTTGTATGGGTTGGTCTATTTCTGGATTGCCCTAACTCATAAGTCATAATCCTTCAGGAGTCTGAACTGAAACTTTAGAATGTTTGCCAGATCTTTCTTCCATGTCTAAACTCTAATTTTTGAGCCTTGTGGTAATACCAAAACTTTAGGCCACCATTTTCTGTTCATCTTTAATGACTCCCAATCAAATCAGAAAATTCCTTAAGGAATTTTCTTAAGAAAAAGCCATGGAGAAGATTCTCCTCATCTCAAAGTGTTTTCTTTCTTGTACAGGATCATGGTTACTTAAGTTCTGCCCATTTTTGGCTACTTTCTGAAGGCTTAAAACAGCTGTGTGTGTGATCTAATTTTTACATTTTTCTCTAAAGGAATCCTAGTCTGATACAAGCCACTATGTCAGAAGCAAAGATCAACAGAGAGGAGAGGGGTTGGGAGGCTGGGAGAATGGGGTGAAAGGTTAAAGAAGTACAAATTAGTAGTTGATAGTTAGTCATGGGGATGGGGAGCACAACAGAGGGAATGCAGTTAGCATTAATATGATGGCTAGGTGGAGGGCCAGGGGAGAGAGGGAGCAATTGGGGGGATCGTTTTATGAACTATATAGATGTCTAACCAATGTATTGCATGCTTGAAATTAATTTAAATAAATAATTTTTTTTTTAAAGAAACAAAGGTCTAATGTACATTTTTTAAAAAAGATAACAGACTGTTCTGTGGAAAACAGGCCATGGGTTGTAGGGTGAAGGAAGGACAGTGGAAACAGGAAGGGAAGTTAAAAGGCTATCGTCGCATTCTCAACAAGATGCGGATGGTGTCTCGAGCTGGATATTGATGGTGATGACAGAGAGAAGTGGAAGGTTTTAAGTTTGTTTTTGTTTTGTGAAGATAAAGTTATAATAATACTCAGGTAAGGTGAGTGAGGGTAACAAGTGGTAATTTCATATGCTGCTGGAGTCGAAACTGGTATTACCTTTATGAAAGGAAATTCGACAGTATTTATCACAAGTCTTTAAAATTATATTATACTTTGACTCATTAATTCTATCTCTAATAATTATTTTAAGGGGAAACACCAAGATTTTGCAACAAAAACACTTAATGCAGAATTTTTATAATAGGGGAAATCGGAAACAACTTAAATATCAATCGATAGATTAATTAAATGACTACATCCATTAATAATGAGGGTGTAAAAGAATGTTTATTGGGGAATAACAAGATAACAACTGAAAAACATCGGGTCCTAAAGGTATTTATCCAAGGTGATCCCACTTATCTTAAAAAAATTATAATTATGCAATATATAATGTAATTACTTTTAACATAAACGTATATAGTATATACATTATTATATAAAGAGAGGCTGGAAGATTCAACACCAAAATATTTATGATAGTTGCGGAGGCAGTGTAGAGCTTATGTTTTTGTTTTTCATCTATGCTTTTATGAATTTTCCACATTTTTTCAATAAGTGCTATTTTTTTATATCAGAAATAATATAAATTTTGTTTTCACTCCATCTCTGAATTTGGCCTTATCTGTTTCAAGCACTGAGGACTATCGGCTGTCAGGGAGGCTTTCGGTTCTGGGATGAAAAGTGAAGACTCAATAAATCCTTCATGGAAGGCTTATTTCAAGCACTCTTTCTCCTGCAGCTGCTACCACCCCCAGGAAGGAAAAGGCTTCCCTTCCACACGCCATCCTAAGAACAAACCTCCATGCTCTCTTCTAGCTTCCCTTCCCTAACCTGTCCTAGAGCTGCTCTGCACCTGGGGTTGGCGGTTTTAAAGGCGTGCCTGTTTTATGACAGTGAGAGGGAATCAGGGCCGGGAGCACACAAACCTGGTGAGGTGCAGGAACACAGCCCCACGCTGGCTGGCTTGGGCTTGGGCTTGGGGCGGGATTCAGAGCCTTCCTGTTTGCCCGGTGCCTCACCCCTGCTACTCTCTGCCTCCTCCCAGAGCCCCACCCTTGGGTCACCACCTGTCCTTGCCAGTTTCATCCTCAAGTCCAAACCATTTGTCTCCTTTTCAAAGGATTTTTTTGCTTGATATCACTCTATGGCTGGCTTCCCGTCCAAAAGGCTCCCAAGCATTTAAAGCTCAGCCTTGGTGAAAATTCTGAAGTAGCTTCTTCCTGGCTCTGAGACCCCCAAGCCTCTGACAGCTTCCCAGGCCTTCATCATTCATATGCCTTAAGTTGGTACACAGGTGAAACTTTTTTTAACTTAACAGTATTAATTTTGCTGTTAAAAATATAATTGGAACATCAGACCTGTGATCTCACAGAAATGGATGCTTAGAATGAGGCAAGACTAAATATTTAAGTTTAAAATGTGGCTCAATTTTTTTAAAGAAAAATCAAGTAAACAATTGTACATACAGTACTTTGCTACAGCAAAAATTACGGTGACAAACTACTAGATTATGTTCTCTCAAGAGATTCCTCCTTCAAAAGTCCCAGAATCCTTCACGAGTCCCTTTCTCTTCCCCAGCCCATCTTCCCTTCCGTTCCCAGATTCGCCTTCAGGAGAACCTGCACAAAACTATGTTTTTTCAAAGAAAGCATTGGCATGTAGTGACTCAACTAAGGCTGTAACCCAGTGGGGGCTCATTCTCCCGTCTCCAGCCAGACCAGAGGTTCTCAGTCCGTTACGACTTTGAAGAGGGAACTTTGGTGTGGATTCCGAAGGAATTCAGAATAGAGAGTAGAATGGCCGTGTTTCCCAAACTTCCCTTGCACACACTACCCCTGCCCCTAAGCCCCACATACTTGAGCTAGGCTTGAGAAGGTAGCTTTATTCATTTAACAAACATTGATTTATTGAGCTCTAATGATACCAGGCTCCTGTGCAGGAGTCTAAAGAGATGAGTTAGGATCCCCTCCTTCAACATCTTAAAAAATGGAGATGTTGGGAAGGAGGTGATGAGGTAGAAAGGCATTCCAGCCAGGAAAAAAAAAAAGGCATGAAAAAAATTACAGAGCTCCAAAACTTGAGGCTTTCAAGGGATCTGAACTGAAAGCCACTATTGTGGCCACACTGTGTGGCATGAGATAGCCAAGGGTGAAGCGGGTATCTGGAGCAAGTCTTGGAAAAGACTGGCTGAGGACTGTGGGCTTCGTACTGGGGGTAGTGGGGAGCCCCAGAAGTCTTCAGAGGAGGGGAGGATGAGGTGAGACCTGTGAAGATACTCTGTGGCTGCTGGCTTCTGTGGTGCATCTTGGGCTAAGGGGGCTGAGGGTTGATGGGGGCAAGTTGAGAATGAAAAACATGCATGTGGTGTACTACCTTTGGTTAAAAAAAAAAAAAAGGCAGGGATAAGAATCTATATCTGTATTCCCTCATGTAGATACAAAGATAAATAAGATGCACAAGAATAACCACTAATGACCATAGTTACCTTTTTAAAATGTGGTAAAAATTTACCATTTTAATTATTTTTAAGTGTATAGTTCAGTAGCAGTAAGTACATTTACATTGTTGCATAGCCATCACTACTATCCATCTTCAAAACTTTTTTCTTCTTCCCAAACTGAAAGTCTATACCCATTAAACGATAACTCCTACTTCTCCCTGAACCACCATTCTGCTTTCTGTCTCTATGAATCTGATTATTCTAAGTTCTTCATTTAAGTGGAATCATACAGTATTTGGGGTTTTTTTTTCTTTTTTTTTCAGGGACGGGGAAGTTCAAACAGTACTTGTCCTTTTGTGACTGGCTTGTTTTATGTAGCATAATGTCCTCAAGATCCATCCATGTTGTAGCATAAGTCAGAATTTCCTTCTTTTTTAAGGCTGAATAATATTCCATTACATGTATATATAACATTTTGTTTATCCATTTATCTGTCAATGGACAAAATTGCTTTCACCTTTTGGCTATTGAGAATAATGCTGCTATGAACATGGGTGTACAAATAGCTGTTGAAGTCTCTGCTTTCAATTCTATTAGGTATGTACCCACAAGTGGAATTTCTGGGTCATATGGTAATTCTATTTTAATTTTTTGAGAAACTGTCATAATGTTTTTCATAGTGGCCACATCATTTTACATTCCAGCCAGCAATGCACAAGAGCTCAAATTTCTGCACATTCTCACCAACACATTTTCTGTGTGTGTTTTTTTTGTTGGTTTTTTTTTTATAGTAGCCATCCTGATGGGTGTGAGTTAAAGGTTGCCTTTTAGGATACATAGGAAATGGGCAGATAGGGAACAGGGAGGGGAGGGAATCTTCACTGCAGATCTTTTATCACTTCTCCATTTTTTTTAATCTAAATGTATTATTCGAAAAATTAAATTTTATTTCAGCATTTATTATTACAATTTCTGAACATACAGAAAAGTTTAAAGTATTTTACAATGAGAACCCATATATCCAATACTTATATTCCACCATTAGCACACACTGTTTTTGCATTATCACATCAATTCATTAATCTATCCATGGAATTAAAAAAAATAAATATAGCATGTAGTTTCTTAGGCCCCTCCCAAGACCTGCTAAGTCCTGGAAAAAGGCCTGGAAATTTGTAACTTTAGTCAGTTCTCCAGGTGGAGAAATTCTATCCTGGTCTAGCTAGTCATCCCACGCAGCAACCAGACTTGCAGTCAGTCAGTGTTCAGCCAGCATCAGCCGGGGTTTTCCCTTTGTCTGGAAGCTCTCTACTCTCAGAGAGGTCTATCCAAAGGTTTTATCTTATGGGTTCAAAATGGTCTCCAGACCCATCCCCATCCTGGCTGGCTTTTTCCCCAGAACATGCTTCAGTACCTCAGCAACATCACCCCTAATGTAACCCCAGAACTGGACACAACTCTTGGATGTGGCCTGACCAGAGCAGAGGTTATTATCCCATCCCTCCCTGAGCTGAAAACTACTCTTCCACCATTTAGACTGCATTTGTCCTCTCTGTTGAGAAGGGCAGGACACTATAAAATGGATGGTGGGATTTGGAACAGATACCAGATTGGTCAGGCCCCTTAAAGTAGGAGGTATTCAAGTCCTCTTACCCGTCTTTAGCCTTCTCGTTTTGCTATGATGATGAGGATGATGATAGATGATGTTGATGGATACCGTAATACATAAGAGGCAAGGTTCCAGGCATATTATTTGCATCCATTTATTTAATCGTCACAATCCTATAGTCTTTTCTTATGGAGCCAAAATGGCCTCCATTATTATCCACATTTTTTAGATGAAGCAACTAAGGCACAAAGGGATTAATTACCCAAAGGTACTTGGCACTTTCTCTTATATAAACACATACAGAGCACTTTTTAATGCTCATGTGCTGATTTCAATTTCCCCGAGATCCCTACTATCAAATCCTACAGTATAGATCCTTCTGGCTAATATGCATATGTTCTCAACCTTTCCTGATTACTAATTCCCCTCTGCCTGTCAAAACTTAGCCCTATGTCCCATGCTCTCAAGACTTTGCTAGATGGCTGGAGCCAACCTAATAAAGTCGAGCTAAGTTTCTCTGGCTGATATATTTACTCTCAGGTAAGTTTGTGTGTGTGTGTGTGTGTGTGTGAACATACACAAACATATATATACATATATATGTGTATATGTAATCTTTAAAGTGGAATTCTATTTTTGGAACACAGAACCATGACAGACTATAAGAATAAATGTATATTCAAGGTAATCTTCAAAGTTAAACCTCATAGCAGGGCCAGTGGAAAAGAGTTGGGGGCCTCATGAATTTCATACTACTCCACAATCATGTCACATTAGTCTGAGTCTAAAGACAGTCTGGCCTGGCTCAGTCCCCTACCAAGGAGACACACAGAACATTGATGCTGAGTATTTGCGACTCCTTTTTAGGAACTACCAGGAAGCCCTAGGCAGAGTCATAGATACGCTGCCAAAGGGGTGTGTGTGGTGCTGATGGAAGGAGAGAAACTCAGGGAGCCCTCTGGGACTACAGTTGTAAAGTAAAATATAGGATGCCCAGTGAAATTTGGATTTTAGATGAACAATGAATAATTTTTTAGCATAATTAGGCCACAAATATTGCATCGAGCATATTTATATTTAAAAAATTACATTTACCTGAAATACAAATTTACCTGGGCAGTCTGTATTTCTATTTAAATCTGAGACTGTCTGAGATTTCTCACATTAAGCTCCTGCAGAAAGAACATGAGAGATTGTCACTACAGTTGGTACCCAGCCATCTCCAGTCCCTGGCCGAGGAGTACTGGGTCACTGCCTCTTTCTGACACCCTCTGTCTGTCCTGACTGTTCTCCCCAACCAGTCTGAAGGTGGCCATGGCTGGTCCTGTGGAGACGGGCCATCCCAGATCACCCTGTGGGGTCACTCATGCTTGGCTATGCCTTAGATCCAAGAACCTCTTTTCTTTTTCAAAAGAAAACCAAATTCTTGAGGACTTAGCTTCTGGTCCTCAGAGGACTGAGAGGGAGTCCCCCTAAATGGTTTCTAGTCCTCCTGGCTTTGTTCCTGCCTTATTCTTGATTTTTTTTTTTCTCACCATGAAAGAAACACATTCAGGGTGAAAATTCAATATCACAGGGATGTTTAAGTTAGAAAGCCGCTCCAGAGATAACCGCCATCAAGTCTGATGTGTCTTCTTCCAGATATTTCTCTATAAAAATTATCATATGTTATTATGATTTCTATAAATAGAATCATATTATACAGACTGTTCTGAAACTTACTTCTATTTCACATGATATCAAGGACTTTTTTCCATTTGAGTGTGCATTTCTAATTCATTGGTTTTACTCTGCCTCATTCTTTAGCCCAGTGGTAGTTGGTCTTTTGGAGCTCTGAGCCCCTTTTGGCTGTTCCGTGAATGACAAATACACATAGGCAGATCACCCAAATCTTTCTATTCAACTTTGGGTGTCATAGCCTTCCTGAGACTATTCTGACCCCTTTAGCCTGTGCATGGCAGGAGAACAGAGAGATGGGGAGGACCACTGAAATGTGTCGAGGAGGGTGGAAGACTGTAAACATAGGACTATCTCGTTGGGAGACCCATCTCTGGGGAGCCTCGGTCAAAGGAATACTGGGTCACTGCCTCTTTGTGAGACCCTCTGTCTGACCTGAGCATCCATCCCTGGGCTCCTCTTCAGGTTGGGGACACTTCTCCTAGCATCCTCATCAAGATCACATGACTCCAGCAGCTGCCAAACCCCTGGGCAGCTAAGAGCCTCCTGGCCTCAAACGGGTTGGGTGACATTCACTTCCTGGCGCTGTCCTCCCGACCTGCTCAGTCATTAGGAAATGCCTCAGTGGCAGCTGTCACAGTGACAGGAGTAGGAGGACGTGCCTGCCTGCCCAACACCTCTGGGTGGCTCAGATCTGCCCCTACGGAGGCTCCAGGTGGAGAGGTGAATGCTGTTCTTCCTGGCCCCAGCCAAAGTGAGTCTGGGGGCCTGGCTGGGGGCAGGGAAGGAGTGGGATGCAAGCAAAGGTTAGTGAGCAAGGTTCTGGACTGAAACTGGAATGATGCAGAGGTGTGGGAGTGTGTGTGTATGTAGTGTCTAGGGGTGGGAAAGTGGTCATAGCTTAAGCTATAAGGCCTCTGCCTCACAGGCTCACCATCCCAAGCTGGGGAGACTAGGGGTTGCCTGGGCTGGTGACACCCCAATCAGTCTTCACAATGGGCTGCTGCTGTGGGTGAAGCTGGGCACTTCAGATTTTCATGAGGTCAGCTCTCTTGGGCCAGTCCTTGTCCTCCCCTGCCTCACAGGCGGCTAGAGTAGCAGTTCTGTTTAGAGTCATGCTAAAGAGTGAAGTTTGGGTGTTCATTTTCCCATGGATGCTTCTTCATCTATTTTTTTTAACCACTTTACTGATGTATAATTGACGTACAAAAAGCTGTACATATATAACATATACAATTGGATTCTGGCACTCTTGTGAGGTATTTTCATCCATGGATATTTGTTAAATCGGTGTTTCTGTAGAGGTCTGAGGGCTGAGACCTCCTATTTCACCATCTTTCTCTTGATTCATCATCTACTTCTCGGACCAAGGTCTAGAATGCCCTCCACAGAGGCATATTTGCACCCTCACTAGAGGCGGCCGTACATAGAAGCATGGGCTGCTTATCCTGGGTCTGCCCTGTACCAGCAGTGTGACTTTGAACAAGTTACTTAATCTCTGAGCCTCAGTTCCCTCATCTGTAAAATGGAGATAATACCTACCTCCTAGAGTTGTCAGGATTAAATGAGGAAGGAATGCAAAATGCCAAGCACATAATTAATGTTCAATAAATAGTCGCTGTTATAATTATTTATTATTAACTCAGCATTGGTCCCACCTCACCTAGGAAGACTTTCCAACCCTCGCCTCCCGGCAGTTTCCTAAAGCACCAATGGGAATGCCTTTGGGCATAAAATGTATCGCACTGTTATTTAACTAGTTTGTGCCCAAACCAGAGCATAGCATGATCCTTATATTTCTTCTGCTGACCTCTCCCCTGCCCAGGCACTCAGTCCCATAAGAGGAACTCAGGATAAAGAATGAAACGGAATTAAGAGAAAGGGAAGGACACAAGGAAGGAGAGGTCAGGGAAAGACTGAGAGAGTTGAGAAGAAGGTGGGGAAGGAGGGTGGCATTGTCCAAGCATGAGTGACATGCCTCTCCTGAAGCACAGGCAGGAGAAGGGATTGCCCAGAAAAGCCATCAGTGAGGACTGGCATATCTTTTGCATCGTGTGGATCCCTTACTTTGCCACAAACTCACATGAAAAATAGAGGCTCTCCTCCCCGCTCCCCTATTCGTCTCAAGGAAGATAGTGCTTACTGAGTCAGCTAATATCTACTCACTCGATCTATCAATTGATTCTAATAGCCTTTTGGGCACCAGGGACCAGTGCTCCTATAAGAATCTAATGCCCTATGATCTGAGGTGGAGCTGAAGTAGTGATGCTAGCACTGGGGAGTGGCTGCAAATTCAGATGAAGCTTTGCTTGCTTGCCTGCCACTCACCTCCCGCTGTGCGGCCGAGGTCCTAACAGGCCACAAACCAGTACCGGTCCACAGCCCAGGGGTTGGGGGGTCTTGTATCATCTATGGAATTTCTCTCTCTCTCTCTCTCTCTCTCTCTGTCTTTCTTTCTCTCTTTCCCCTCCCTTTGCCATCTCCCTCTCCATCACTGTCGCAGGTGGCCTCAGACAAGTCACTTCCTCCTCTCTGGACATGGGGCTGCTCACCTATGAAACTAAATTTAACTAAATCACCTCAAAAGTCCTTTCTTCCCGTATCATTCTCTTATCTATCTGCTTTAATTCTCTTGCCTATCTTGATACCTACCTCTCTGTTACCTAAATAATTTAAGCTATTGATTATTCCTTCTTAAAAATCTTTTTCAAGAAAATTTATAAATGTCCACTAAGCTCTAAAATTTCATGAAGGACTTGCTTGATCACCACTTTTCTCCAATGCCTAGCTCAATACCTAGCATGCAGCAGGATGGATGGATGGAATGAACTGCCACTATATGCCTATGGGAAATTATGAAACACAGGAGGACATGTTAGCAGTTGGTTAGCTTAAGAAAATCACGGTCATTCCGAGAATAACTCCAGTTCAGTTTAGACATTTGCAAGCATTATGAAACAAAAATGGCTGAGAAACACTGGCATCACCATCTTAGTTTTTACCTACTGCCCATCACTTACCTAATCTATTGTCACCTTGTTCAGTTATTCTAATTTGAGGGGAGCTGCCCTCTGTCAGGGGTATGTGATTTTTCAGTCATTTACATAATAAGGACCATCTGGTAAGGAGAAAGAAGTAAAGGCAGACGCTAAGAGGGGAGAGAATTTGGCCTGTCTTGACTATGACACCTATTATTTATCAAGCACTTATTTTGTGCCAGGCTCTTCACGCACATTAGCTCACTTAGTACTCTGAACAACTCTGAGAGGAAGGTAATACTATTATTATCGACCCCATTTTACAGATGAGAAACTGAGGCTCTGGTAGGTTAAACAACTTGCCTGAGGTTATACAGACAATAATAGGCATATCAGGAATTTGAACCCCACTCTAGAGTCTGAGCACTTGAAACTCCACTCCCAGCCTGGGAGCTACATTGACCTCAGAAACCAAAGTTTGAAAACCCCTTTACAGGTTTTGGTGCTGCCTGCAGTGTCCCAGGCCCCCAAATTTCATCAGGCTTTTGTGGAGAAATTACCTTTACATATTTTTGCTCCTTCTTAGTTATGAAACATTTTCAACTTGATAAATAGATTTTACCAAGAGAGGGGAGATATTCCAAAAGATTTGTGATTTGACAAACTGTAGTTGTTCTCCTGTTAACTAATCTTGTTTCTATTATGTAATTGTCCATTCTACCTGTCAGTATGTCCAGGGGTCTTTTGTCATTGATGGAAGGATATATATCAATAACAGGTGATCATGGTTCCTTCTAAGGAGGCTGTTCTAGATTAGTTTAGACTACACAGTTGTGATACTGGGGACTTTTAAATGAGGACTCTTAGGCCTTGCCACATACCCAAATGGCTGGTTCCCTTCAAGGTCATCATCTTGGGAAGCTGTGTACTTAATCAACAATTCTGCTGAGAACATTTTTGGAGCCTCTCCTTTGCTCTCAGATAATGTTTAAAATCCACATTGTAACTTTATGGTGACTCTGTATCTTTAATTTAAAACAGTATCATGCCACTTGAGCACTCATTTACTTTCCCACCAGGCTTGGCTCCTGGTGACTTCTGGTCATTTTCACAATACCAGACATATCCTTGAAGGATGAAGATCTGCCTTCACCGAGATTAATCAGAAGGTTCTCTGGCAGCCTCAGGAAGCCCACTGGGAAGATTCTGAAGAATGACTGAGCTGTGGCAGGTGGAGGAATGAGCCCACAGCTCCCTGACGTGACTACACGGAGGGCCAGCAGGCATTTGGAAGTGTAAGTTCTACATTTTATTTTCAAAACAATCATTGCTTTACAGCCACACATAGCACAGAGGAATTCACTCCAGTGGCTGGATACAAAGCAATGGATCGGCCGACCCCCGAGTGGGGAGACTGAGAAGCAGCAGAGGCTTTTCTGGAAAATGGCCACTTTAGGCACAGGCCCACACTGGGGCCTGGACTGAGGCTCGGGGAGCATCTGCTCAGCTACCTGCTTCCCTGGGAACTGGGTCCTCCTGCTTTCATTTCCAGCAAGGAACCAGGAAGAGGTGAGGTGGTGATCTCATCATGTGTGCATGTCATGGTTGAGGTGAAGTATCAGGGAGGCTATATCTTTATCACACTCCATGCACCTCCTGCCAGAATCCAATGTGTCTGGGCTGGGATCTCTCTTATCTGTTTCCCAATTCCCCTTTCCAGAAGTGCCTCTTCATCTCCTCCTAAGGGTCTCATGACTTAGTTTAATTCTAATTCAGGTAGGCCACTGAGGAGGAGCAGCAGAAGAGGGAAGGGTAAGAGGGAAAAATAGAGAACAGGAGACAAGAAGAAAGGGAAGAAGGAGGCAAAGGTGGAGGGAGTTAGGGAGGGGAGCAAAGGAGGAAAAAGGCACTGATGCTCACAGCCCTTCCTTCCCACAGCTAAGGCCCCGCCTTCCCAGAGAGGCCATGTCAGAAGGGGAGAGTAAGGACAGCTCCGGCAGCGAGTGCCCCGTGTGCTATGAGAAGTTCCGTGATCTGGAGGGCGCCAGCCGGACGCTGAGCTGTGGCCATGTGTTCTGCCATGACTGCCTAGTCAAGTACCTACTCTCCACCCGCGTGGACGGGCAGGTCCAGAGGACCATTGTCTGCCCCATCTGCCGTTACGTCACCTTCCTCAGCAAAAAGAGCTCCCGCTGGCCCTCCATGCTGGACAAGAGCTCCCAGACCCTGACTGTGCCAATGGGCCTGCCCTCTGGGCCACCATCAGACACCCTGGGCCACACAAACCCCCTGGCCATCTCCCAACCTGTCTGGAGACCATCCCCAAGTCAGAGTGGCCAGCTCCCCTTGGACCTGCTGCCCAGCCTGCCCCGGGAGCCACAGATCTTCATCATCAGCCGCCATGGGATGCCTCTGGGGGAACAGGACAGTGTCCTGCCGCGGCGCAGCCTGGCAGAGCTCTCTGAGGCATCCCCGGCACCCAGCTCCACCCGGTCATTCTGCTGCCGCTCCCGGGCCCTCCTGCTCATCACCCTCATCGCTGTGGTGGCTGTGGTAGCTGCCATCTTGCCCTGGGTGCTGCTGGTGAGGAAGAAGGCATGAGTGGTGGCATCTGTAGAGGCTGCCTAGCGTGGCCTGGCCAGAGAGCTGCCCTGGAAGCTGTGCCACTCCACCCTGCCAGACTGGCCATGGCCTGGAAGCGGCCAGAGGGCCCCCATAGCAGAGCTGATCCAACCAAGCCCTGAAGGGCAAGTGGGCAGAGGGGAGGCCTGGGACAGAGAGATGGCATTAGGATGGTGCTGACTGAAAGTATGGTGGCATCTCGTCACCTCTAGCTCCTTGCTCCCGGCAGAGGCTCAGGCATGACAAGGAGGCTGGGGGCTAATGATCTCAAAGGCTAGAGCTGAGCTGAGGAACTGAGCTCTGGACTGAACTGGAAACTCCAGGTTCTAGGCCAGGGTGGAAAATGTGATGGAAGCCCCTCCTCAGAAACAACAGCTGTGCCATCCTCCCACCCCTGTGTATCTTCAGCAGATATTTTCCCCTTTCTCTAGGCTAGAACTGAGCAAGATGGGAAGATGGGTGGTTACTCCTTCCTGTGGGGTCACCAACCCTGAGGTGTAGCCTTTATCTGCCAGGTGACCTACTTGAAGCCAGATGGGGCTCTCTTGTGGAGACAAGGAATTCTGCTAGATGGGGTCCCAATGGCAGGACTCTTCTGGGTCAGAATTCCCACCCAGGGTTCTCTAGTTTTCTCTCAGGAACAAACAGGAGGGGTGGCACAGTGGCTGAAGGCACATGTGCTTTCCGATATCTCAGAACCCATCCATGACCCTCGCAGCTGGGCCAACGTGTACCTTCCCACCCCCAAATCGCCAGCCAGAAGGTTTTCCCTAAGGAAGTAGCTGATCTAAGAGGCTACTTAACAGAAAAAGGTCTTCATGGGGAGCTGAGGCCACATCGGGAAACGGGTTTGTTGACGGAGGCTGAGGCCAGCAGACTGGCCCACAAACAGAATCAGAGGTCTTCCCCAAGCTTCCCAGGCCCAAGGAATAGTCCAAATTTTGAGTCTTGAGTTCTCATGGATGGACTGGGAGGCAGGGAGAGCAGGGGAAGCCTGATGGCCGAGACTTGAGTCAGCTGAAAACTATGTGGGCAAATTAACCCCTGGGGGCTCCAGCTTCTCTCCCAGCCCAAGTCCTCCTTATGACCCAACCACTCATTAGAGGCCACACCAGCTGGGCCAGTTTAGAAGGTGGATTCCCAGTCTGGGCTGGGTGAGGAAGGGTGGGGAAGAAAACAGCTGTGCTCGTCAGAATGCTACTGTCTCAACAAATCCTGAAATCCAGGTGCTGTTGGCCACTGGCCAGGGCCTCTTTACCTGGGGACCCCCACCCAGGACTGTCCTGGGGGTCCTTGATGAGGACCACTAGGGAGAAAGTCATTTGAGAACTGCCACTTTCTGTTTATTAAAGGTCCATAAGTCTGTGGGCCATAATCTTAAATTAATTTTAGGATTGAAAACAACAAAATAAAATGTTCAACTATTCTCTCAAAGAGGTAGTTGTTTGCAGCCCAGCTAACAGCTGAGCATCTCTCAGCAGTTTGCTATCTGTGGGGAAATGCATAGTGCTCTGCCTCTTATCTAGTTCCCAAATGCCTGAAGTAGTGGTCATTTGGGGACTGCTGGGGAATGGGATCCACACTACAGGGGACACAGGGAGAGTTGATTTAAAGCACGTATAGGCTTCTTTATGCTCTTCTCAAGACTAGGGAAGAGGATAGGTGCTGTTTGGGAGGGGGATACAGATGGATTCATGGGGAAAATATTTATTATAGGAATGAAAATGTTACATTTACAAAGGCTCTAATGAGCCTTTCAATAGTGTCATGGATTTCTGGGGACCTGATTTTATTCTTTTCAGATTCTGTTGTGTTTGCCAGAAGTTAATTTCAAAATACCTGTAGTGTTTTCATATTGTTCAGAGGTGAATTGTAGATAGCAATTCTTTTATTATCAAAGAATGTCAAAAGCTATTTTTTAAATAAAAGTATGTATTTTCTCAAAGATTCCAGAGACATTACAAATGCATGTGGGAAGCTCTGAGCTTGGACTTTTAAGATAATTCACTTTAGATGAAAAAGACAGTTTGAAAATACAAATGCAAATGGCTCTTAAATATTTATTCAGCCACTTCTTTGAAGGAAATGAAAATGAAAATTCTGCTGACATGCCATTTTTCACCTATTAGCTTGTTAAACCATGAAAGTTTCAAAACCCACTCCACTGCCAGAGCTAAAGGGAAGTAGATGAAGAGGTGGGAATGTATATTGGTAAACCTCTAGGAAAGGAAATTTGACAGTATCTATCAAAATTTCCACTTTCCCCAGCAATTCCTGTTCTAGAAATGTACCTTACACATATACTTGCCTATGACATATGTACAGTGTTACGTAAGTGCAGCATTGTTCATAATAACAAAGGCTTGGGGAAACTCTACATGCCAATGAATGGGGAACTGGTTGTATAACGTAAGATGCAGGGACTACCGTGCAGCTGTAAAAAGAACAAGGCAGGAGTCTATGCACCAACACGGAAAGACTCCAAGATACAATGGCCAATGGGGAAAAGCAAGGTGTGGAACACTGGTATCACATACTACAATTTGTGTAGAAAGTGGGGGAATAAGAATTTACATTTTTATTTCCTTAAAGAAATTGGGGGAAATACACACACACACACACAAATAACAGTGATTAACTGTGGAAGGGGGTGAGAAAATAATGAAATGAGAGGGAGAATTTTCCCTTTCCCTTTGACACTTTTTGATTTTTAAACCAAATAAACATAGTACGTATTCAAAAATTAAATTGAAAAATTACATAGAAGCTAAAGATATCTTCAGTGTACATACCTACTGCCCCGTGAGGAGCTGGCCCAAGAACATTCACAAGCTGACAGACTGCTTATCCTGTGGTTCGAGAGTGTCAGCTACTGGCTCAGTGGGGCTGGTTTGTCTGGTTAGAGGTGTGACATTTTATGCTTAACAGGAACCCCAGGAAGGAAAGCAAAAAGTTTAACATTCTCAGTGTTTCTACGTTCCTATGGATTTCTTTGGGCCCCATCATTTTACATGCTTGTTTTGATTCTTCTCTACCTTTCCTTCCCTTTCTCAAATAAAATCTTTTGCTTTAAGTAACCACCCTCGGGTCAGGGCACTACAGGAAAATACCATTCCATAAAGACAGGTAGGCAGGTAAACAAACAGACAGACAGACAGATGGAGGCCTGTGGTTAAATATAAATTCTCACTCTTCTCTTCCTCCCCTTGTCCAGAGGCATCCCCACTTACACACATAGACACGAGCCACTTCTCATCAGATAAGGAGAAAATTCTGAGATGACCTAAATTATATTACAGCAGGCCAGAGGGTGGAAGGAAAATACAAGTAGGAGTTAATCAGTTAACAACTGCAGTGCAAAACCAGCAAAAGACTGCTTACATTCCGGAGTGTATGCTGGGACTTTGAATTAACTCCCAGGTGGTTATTTCCAGTGGGCATCACCCCAGGAGCCTCCACTTCTTGCTTACACATAAACTTTTCAGGCTGTTACCCCCATTTCACCTTATCCTTATTTGTAGCCAATGTGAATTCTTTTAAAACAACTTACATCTCTCCCCCCATTACTTGATGTATAAAAAAGGCCACTGACTCCAGGACGGTGGACATGTTGGCTTGTCCATCTGGCATCGTTGCTGGTGGTTTAGATTTCATGACCCAGGACCTGGTCTTTCTCTTGCTAGCAATAGCCCAATAAACCCTTTCTTTTAAAAAAGACATTCAGCTTTGGAAGTTAAAATTTTTGTTTAACATCCCACAATAGCCTTTACCTCTAATATATACTTGCACAGTGTATGTAGGCCGACTGAACAAAGGATCCATACGCTGCTGGTGGGCTCTGGGTCAATAGGATTCAAAAGAGCCAGTTTTTCTAATCATGTAAAAGGAATGTAAGGAGAGAGAGAGAGAAAGGGCAGCCAGGCTAGGTGGCCAGAGGATCAGGCAGGGTAGAGCCAAGATATCCAACACACACTTGCAAAGATAAACTGACTCTATAACTAAGCTACCAGTAATTTTGCATCTGTGTGTACAATTTGTACCCCAGTAATCTTCATACTGTACAAAGTGGTTATGATATCCAAATGGTGGGCTGAGGTTTAATTTTGATGACTCAGTGTTCGATGAAGGAGGAGAGATAAGGAGGCCTCAGAGGGAAGGTTGACAGCAGAAAAATAATGGGGTGGCTGGGCTGAAGAAACAGAGACAGCCTTTGTGTGGGAAGAGAGGAAGATAACAGGGAGACCTGAAAAAGAGGGGGGTTAAGGAAACAAGTAAGGGCAGTAAGAAGAGAAGGGGGTGAGAATGTGAAGACCAGAAAGGAAGGCAAGGTAGAAAGACAGGAGCCTTTGGCTCTCAGTATCCAAATCAAACTCCACTGGCCTCAGAGCCCTGTGGGCTTCTCTCTGAACGCCTAGCACTCCAGCCATAAGGACCTGGCTCCTGGAGACAATGTGTCACACTGCTTCACACCCATGACTGCCCTCAGGCTATTCCCACCTGCCTCATGGAGCTAATTTTACATTCTTCAAAACTCAGTCAAGGGTGACCTCACCCCATAAGTCTTCCCTGACCCCAGAGCTCTCTCTGTTCCTGAAGCACAAAAGCACCAAGGACACCAGGCTCAGCTCAGCAAATGCTTTTCCTAGGGTCCTGTGGTTGTTGATTTCATTGTTTATCTCTCCCTTTAGGCAAAGAGCTTCCTACAGGCAGAAACTTTGACTAATTTCATTGTGTAGCTCCAGTGTCTATTTCAGGGCTGGCCCATGAAAGACAATAAACATTTGTTGGGAGCCCAGGCAAAATGGTGTCGATGATAGAGGCTTTGTTCATCCCCTCTTGCGACCAAATCAAAGTTGTGATG
>NW_011888825.1:908844-911626 GCF_000151845.1 Pteropus vampyrus | reverse complement strand
ACCTCAAATAGAAAAGAATTAAGTGATCCAACCAAAATATAGGGTAGCTGAATAGATAAGAAAACAAGACCCCTACATATGCTGCCTACAAGATTCATTTCAGATTAAAAGACACACAGAGACTAAAAGGAAGGGGATGGAAAAAGATATTGCTTTGATGGATCTAGAATGTATTGCGCCAAATGAAGTCAGATAGAGAAAGATAAATACCACGATTTCAAGTACATGTGAAATCTAAAGAACAAAATAAACAACAAAAATGGATACAAACTCATGGATACAAAGACTATTTTGAGGGCTACTAGTGGTGGAAAAGGACAAAGGGAATAAGAAGTACAAATGGATAGCTACAAAATAGTCGTGGAGATATGAAGTGTAGCATAAGGAAAAGAGTCAACAATGTTGTAATACATACGTAAGGGGGAAGAGGAGTACTAGATTTGGTGGGGTGATCGCTTTGTGATTTATATAGATCTCTAATCACTGTACAACTGAAACTGTACAATTGAAATTAATATATTATTGTATGCCAACTATAATTTTAAAAAAGCTCATCGAATTGTACAATGTAAATATAAGCAACTACTAGTCTATTATATTTCAATATAATATAAGTAAAAAACATTTGTTGAAACATTTGCAGAAGAATTCTCGCTGAATTTTTAAATTACAAATAAAATCTGGGGCTATTTCCTTCACTGCATATTTAAGAATACAACTATTTTTATTTATGCTTTTTACTTTACTTTCTTAAAATTAATTTACTTTTTATGGTGACATTGGTTAATCCAATAAGTTTCAGCTGTACACTTTAATAGTAAGGCATATATATATTTACACTGTGTTCACCTCTCATACATTTCTTTCTGTCACCACATATTTGACCCCCTCCCCCCACGACTATTTTTAAATCATAAAAACACATGTTCTTTATTGACTCTACTCTGGGCCCTCAAGAATATGGTTCATCACTTTTTGACTTGACCCAGTGGGTTCCCACAAATTGAGACAATATACGGAGTTACCAGAAGGGGTTAGGAAGCCAGCCTGCATGGGTTTATCTATAACCTATGGGTTCTGTATAACCTTGCACAAGTTTCTCTCACTTCTTGGGGACAATATCAGCATCACAAGGTTATTTAGTGGATTAAAGCAGCTAAAAATGTAAAGTGAGTAGAAAGGTATCCTTAGCACTTAGCGAGCTCCCTACGTCTTATGTAATATGAAATGTGTCTTCCCTCAGTATGACACCTCTATTATTCATTCAACAGAAACCGAGCCCCGACCAGGTGCGCAGTGGGGCATGCTTTGGAAGTTTACCCAGCTCTGCAATTCATTTGCAAGGGTGCGCACCCCCTTACCCGGCTTCCATCAGATACTGAAATGAATGACAGTAGGCAGTAAAATTCAGAAAGGGGCACAGCTCTCCGCATAGAAAGATTCCTTCTAAGTGTGATCTCGAACCAATATCCTAAAGATCACCTGGGAGCTCGTTAGAAACGCTGGAGAAACGCTGGTTCAGACCTACTCCCTCGGGGTGGGAAGCGGAACTGTGCCCCGAGTCCTCCAAAAGCCCCCCGAATCTCGGCCGGAGAACGAAGCTCGGGCGGGCTCTGCAGCACATTCAGCACACGTCGTGATGTCGGGGTGGCAGCCAGCGCCCGGATGGAGCTTGTTAAAGGACCTGCACACGACACGCCCATGCATTCGCCCGCGGAGGGGATGGTGGTGTCTGGGTAACCGAGGTGACCGGCCGGCTAGAGTCCTAGCGTCACCTGGCGGTCAATACAGGACCTGCCCTTTCTGGAATAAGGGGTGCTGGGCGCTCGGGAGTGAAAGGACAGGGGTCCCCTGAGGCTGCTCGCTTTTTCAGCAGCCACCGGGACAGTCATACCCTGAGCAATCCCCACCACTAGGGTAACGGCCCATCCCAGAAGAAACAGCTGCAGAACCCAGAACTCAGAAGAAAGGCTACAAGACCTGGTTTTTCAGTCCCTCGCAGTTTCCCTCCTAGCCGCGAGGTGACACTAGTCATCAATTTCTTTCCCGATTTCCTCTTCCAGTCCCAACTCAGCGCCCCTCTCGCTTTAAGAGACATCGGTCTCGCGAGAGCTCTCGTAAACTTACACAACCGGAAGTAGCGTGTGGGTCTCTTCCCTTCTGTGGCCATCGCTGAAACTCCAGCGGGTGAGGATTTACTAGGAACGCATCCGTAATCCGTAGCCATCCGTTCACGGGCGCGGTGGCTCTTGATCCCGGGAGCCTCGATACTCTTCTAGTGGCCGAGTAGCAGCCAAAGAGAGGGACTAAGATGGTCTCAACCTGTTTTCCCCTTAGCACAAGGGCCGGGCTGGGGAAGGGAGAATAGGTTTTGGGACGCAAACGGGAGCTAGGAGGGAGGTGTCCTGTCGAGGTGAAGTCAGGTCTGGGCTGTGTAGTTTCCTAAAGAATGGTCTCGAAATAAGTTCTTGGCAAAGCCATGAAATTTCCAGGCCGTGTTCACCCATTGTAAGGCTTTTTGGACCCGTGATCTGTGCAGAATTTTTTAGGTTTCTTAAGGGTGGCCTGATGCATTCATTTTGGAGAGGGCTATATATGTTCATATTCAAGTCCGTAGATTAGCGTTGGTTGATCTCTATATGTTTGAAGAACTGAGTTGTCTGTCTGCTTTACCCTAATTCAGCAGAGGTAAAAGTCCTGTTGCGTGACTTCAGTTTGGAGAGTAAACAAAGTCGAATAACTAAAACAACTGTATTAGTAATGAAAAATATTCTTCTGTAAA
>NW_011888825.1:879049-908794 GCF_000151845.1 Pteropus vampyrus | reverse complement strand
AGTAGCAGCCAAAGAGAGGGACTAAGATGGTCTCAACCTGTTTTCCCCTTAGCACAAGGGCCGGGCTGGGGAAGGGAGAATAGGTTTTGGGACGCAAACGGGAGCTAGGAGGGAGGTGTCCTGTCGAGGTGAAGTCAGGTCTGGGCTGTGTAGTTTCCTAAAGAATGGTCTCGAAATAAGTTCTTGGCAAAGCCATGAAATTTCCAGGCCGTGTTCACCCATTGTAAGGCTTTTTGGACCCGTGATCTGTGCAGAATTTTTTAGGTTTCTTAAGGGTGGCCTGATGCATTCATTTTGGAGAGGGCTATATATGTTCATATTCAAGTCCGTAGATTAGCGTTGGTTGATCTCTATATGTTTGAAGAACTGAGTTGTCTGTCTGCTTTACCCTAATTCAGCAGAGGTAAAAGTCCTGTTGCGTGACTTCAGTTTGGAGAGTAAACAAAGTCGAATAACTAAAACAACTGTATTAGTAATGAAAAATATTCTTCTGTAAACAAATATTGAAGGCATCTCAGTAAAGCAGAATTTTTAAATTTTAAGCTTCAGTTAATAGGCCGCTGAGTTCAAGCAATTTCTGATGAGAGTTAAAGAACATTACAGTTTCTGTGAGCATTCTAAATTTTGAAGATGAGATTGTTGCTGTTACTGGTTTGGAAACTAAATGAGGTTTTGGTGATTTAAGGGTTTACACCTATTTTAACTTTTTAGCCAGTATGAAGTTCAACCCCTTTGTGACTTCTGACCGGAGCAAGAACCGTAAAAGGCATTTCAATGCACCTTCCCACATTCGCAGGAAGATTATGTCTTCTCCTCTTTCCAAAGAGCTGAGACAGAAGTACAATGTTCGATCCATGCCTATCAGAAAAGATGATGAGGTTCAGGTATGTACTGTGTTCAGGTCATCTTGGTAAATATCCTGCACACTTGGCATAGAAAAGGGAATGCATTCTGAGAGTGATACATCTGAGATGTTTGCTCCCAGGATTGCAAAAGGAGTTGAGCCAGGAACTAAAAAGTATGCTGCTTTTCAGTTCTTACTTCACTTTTACTAGTTTTCCCAAGCATCAGATGCAGCCGTGATTAAACAAGAACAAGAAAGGACAGAATGTTACTTTGGGTTGATCATTTTCTTCATATGTTTAGTCATTGATGGGCCATTTGAAGACCAGTAAACAATCTGAATCAAAATCCAGATACAGGAGTTCTAACAGAACCATGGTTTCATGTGATTGAGTTTACTAGAAAATAATTTGTCAAATCTATTAAGTGAAAATTTCTCTAAATGTTACTTAGCTGTAACCTTCAGCAAGGATTCTAGCAGTCTCTAAAGTGGCTTGCATATCACCAATATTATTTCATGAGGTTAGCACCCATTTAGGTAAATGAAACCAGTTCCCAAATAGTGGTGTGAATTGCAAACAACCATTGGCTGTTGCTTGCTGGTGCTAAGATTGCCATTAGATTTAGAAGGCAGTCTTCTCTGCTCTCAAGATATATTAATGCAAGAAAGCCTACAACTGGAAAGAAACATCAGTCCAGGAGTACTTTGGGTTCCCTCCTGACAAGCTGGAGATCACTGGGACTCCTGGGTGGAAAACTATGTTATGTAACCTTTGGGACAGAAGTGGTTTATTTCATTAAGTATCTGCTACTGCCTATTCTGACACTAGGTTGGACACTTAAATGGGTTGTGAATGAAATACTCGTGGCCTGTTGCTCCCTTTGAGATGGGATGATTTCCTTATTTTTGACTGGCTACAGAAAGCCATGGTGAACTTGTGACAAGCCCACACTGTTGGACCGTCAGTTGTACAGGTGCACTGCCCGTGACTGTAGATTTATATAAGGGTGTGGTTTGCTTACAAGTTTATAATTAAAGCCAGAGATAGAATTATTGGTTCATTTCCACTAAAAACTAAGTGTTTTAAAATTGAAAGGTCTTATAGATCTGACTGAATGATGTACACAAGATTCAGTTATCCTGACTTAACAAAATTAGTGGGGGTTTTTTTGTCTGCATATTTTTGTTATTTTTGAATTTGCATTTAGGTTGTGCGAGGACACTACAAAGGGCAGCAAATTGGCAAAGTAGTCCAGGTTTACAGGAAGAAATACGTCATCTACATTGAACGAGTGCAGCGGGAGAAGGCTAATGGCACAACTGTTCATGTCGGCATTCACCCCAGCAAGGTAGGTGTTTTTGAGAATGCTTGAGAGGGGAGAAGAAAATTAAAGCAATTGTTGGCAAATATGATTTCTTGTTTACCAGGCAGTCCCATAGAAATATAAAGTATTTTTTCCTCAAAAGCTATTAGTGAGCTGATCAGTCAACAATCTAACAATGAACAGATCTTAAAATCCAGGAAATAGGATAATCTTAGGTGAAATGGAGTTTATACCCTGTTTGCTTTTGTGTATTAAACAGTTGAGTTAGCAGTAAGGCAGCTTTACAACTCTGCAAAGTAGGTATTAAGCCATTTACAAATGATATCTCAGCCAAGATAGAACATCTGATCTTGATACCCATAGCAAATATCTGTCCTCTGCCTGGACTTTAATGTGAATTCTCTGATATCACTGTCTCTAGTTATGTTTACTGTAAACATAATAAGTGCATGTGTAAGTGTTCATATACTGAGGTTTATGATTTCAAGTTGCCACCATAAATCTAATTTTCAAACTACAGAAAAGTCAAAAGGCTAGTACAGTAAAACACCTGCGTATGCGTATTTTTCACCTATAATTCACTACTGACATTTTGCCACATTTTCTTTCCCCCTTTTCCCCATCCCTGCATTACAGGCATCATGACACTCCACCTCAGTTTGTGGTTCAGTAGTCATCTTCATCTCTTATTCCAGCTTTAGCACTTCCAAATATCTAGAAGCAGATGACTCCAACCCAGACCTCAATGTCCATTTGTCTATTTTTCATTTCCACTTGGATGTCTAACTTATCTCAAACCTGACATGTTCAAATTCCTGTTTTTATCGTTGAAACTTCTCACAGTTTGCCACGTGTTAATATGTTCTACATAAGTCACTAAGACTTGTTGACGACTGTCTCGTTAAATCCAGAATCCTGTCTGCTTGTTAACCATCAGAGTGCCTTGCAAAACCTTAGCTCGGTGGTCTCCAACCTTTTTGACACCAGGGACCGGTTCTTCTATGAGAATCTAATGCCCAATGATTGAGGTGAAGCTGAGGCTGTGATGCTAGTGCTGGGGAGCAGCTGCAAATACAGATGAAGCTTCATTCACTCACCCACCACTCTCTACCTGCTGTGTGGCCTGGTTCCTAACAGGCCACAGACCGGTATCGGTCCACAGTCCTGGGGTTGGAGACCCCGCCTTAGCTAATATACCCTCACCAGCCACTTCATGTCATCTTATACCATTCTCCATGTTCCAGTCTACTGGCCTTGCTGCTCCTACAACTATTCAGAGTGTATCCAGTGGTTAGCCAGATCACCTAGCTACTTGATAGAATTATAAGTTCTGTTCCCAGGTCTACTGAAGCACAATTTGGGAATGGGACCCAGGGATCTGTTTTAAGCCCTCAAGTGGATTCTTAGACCCACTCAAGTTTGAGAAACACACCTGTCTCCTGCCTCTGGACCTTCGTACTTGCTGTTTTCTTCAGGATATTTTTCCAGTGTCTTGTTCAAATGTAGCCCTATTGGTAGTGCTTCGCCTCATTACCCTGTATGATGTAGCCCCTTTTCTCCATCATTCCATCCCCCACCACCACACACACACATACATACTAGTATAAGTTCCAGGTATTCAGTAGGATCCAGGAAAGTACCTTTTAGACTCCTCACTAAAACCAGAATCTCTCAGAAATTGAGTGGCTACACTGGCCACAATCTGAGGGCCTTCCAGAGCCTGCACAGGAAGTAAAAGCCTTTATTCTAGAAAAGAATTTAGAAGAAAGGCTGGAAATAATTTATAATCAAAAGATGGATAATCACAGTCTTTAATATGAGATATGGTCCTTATTCTATACCATGAAATTCTAAAGCACAGCCCAAGAGCCACATTTGGCTAAGAGACTTATTTTGGTTGGTCCATCCAGTGTTTTTTAAAAACAATCTGAATAATTTACCTATATTTACAGATTGGGAGATTTCATGTAAAAATCTAGATTTTTGACTTTCCTGGAAAATGGGAAGATCTAGCCATACTGGGAACTTTGCTACCTAGCTGGAGTTGAGATACAGCAGCTCTCTTTAGATAGAGGCTGCGCTCTTGTTTCCCTCAGTCCTAAGCCACCTGCTAACTTACATTACTTGCCCGCTCCTGTAGTTATGGGAGCTGAGGAATCATTTCCGGCACTTCTGAGTTAAACATTTAATGATCAGGTTTCTACTGCCCTAAGTTTGGTAAATTGAATTGAATGTTGGTTGGGCCTTCCCGTGTGTTCTGTACTGTTACTTAGAAGTGTTGTGTTTTGTTTTGTTGTTTTCTAATTTTTCTGCAGGTGGTTATCACTAGACTAAAGCTGGACAAAGACCGCAAAAAGATCCTTGAACGTAAAGCCAAATCTCGCCAAGTAGGAAAGGAAAAGGGCAAATATAAGGAAGAAACAATTGAGAAGATGCAGGAATAAAGTAATCATACACAGTTTTCATTAAAAACTTGTAAATGAAGAGCTTTTGTGTTATGCGTGGTGATTTGGGATAATACCTAGTTTTCAGTGGGTCAGTTTTCAGGGAAGTTCAGATGACATTTGCTTTTTGGAGTCAGACCTACTTTGTGGCTTTCTAACAGTTCTCTGAAATCAGGCCTAATAAGATAGTGATTTTTTTTTTTTTTAACAGCAGGCAGCATTTTGGGGTACATATGGTTCGTTGATAAGGCCTAGATGAAAAGCTAGTTGGGAACATTGCCTCTCTTAAAGCTAGTCTTAACTGCCTTCTTCCCAATGGATATTATTACATGAACAGCATGTTAAAACTTTTTGCATAAGAGTTTTATATTGCCATTGGATAAAGTATGAGAGGAGCTACTGGGGCTTTCCAGTAGCATCTAGACCACTGCTTCGAGCTGTTATGATACACTGAGAAGCCTCAGTCTGGAATACCTGGGGACATCCTTTACTATCATTTATGCAGGTGCTGGTCCCATTAGACCAAAACTTAAAATATCATCTAAAGTGGAAGTTCACAAAGGTTTGAGTAAAATGGTGTACAGTGTTGACGACGTGTGCCCCTGCCCTTCCTCACTTTAAGAATTTAAATAGAATGATGAAGGCAGTTTTCTTGCCAGGCCAGAGGCATTTCTTATGAACAATGTAGAGAAATAGATGACCAACTTTGCTGCAGGGGACCTGAGTGAATGGCTTGGTTCAAGGTCACACCTTTTGAGGCCACTAGGATTGTGGGCTGATAATATTTCTTCAGAAACAGTTCCATGTCAGTGATTAAATGACACTGGTAAATGAAACAAACGAGGGGCATGGGGGGAGCGGGGCGTTAGTTTGCTGCAGGACTTCTCGGTACTCTAAATTTCAGTTTGCACCGAGGATCTTAAGCTCACACTTAAAGAGCATTGTGCAAACATTCTATTTCTTCAATTCTGAAATGTGTATTTTCATGTTTTTAAATTTGGATGTGTTCATTTAATCTAGGTTCTGTTTTCCTCTCAAAGTTGTCATTAAGTCAGTGGTTTAACAGTAATGTCTTAGAATCAGGAATGTTCCATGGTTAACCATGCTGAACAAGGGAATTTGAAATATTTCTATTGGAGAAACTTCAGGACCTTGGAAGCAGACTCAGCTTAAGTAAGACTCTTACTTAGGGCTTTTAAACATTTCCATCTCTCTCTGCTTCTCAGGATTCAGCTCTGCCCCTCAGCTCTTCATGTAATGGCTGGGATCCCAAGGATCTTGTTTTCCTAAGATTGTTGGAATGCCTGTGATCATACGAACTCTTCCCCTGGCCTCATCACCATCACATATCCTGGAGTTGTTCTAACAAAGGAATCTTGGTTTAGATAATCTGAGTATCAAGTTCTCTCCCTGAGGAATTCTCCAATTTTGGTGGAGTATGGACTCCATTTAGGGTATCTCTTTTGGGGGGACATGATAATCTGATGTGTCTCTATGTACATAGGTATAATTTTTCCATTTCTGGAAACATATCCTGCTACCTCTATTCAGAATCATCAAGCCTGTATCAGAAAGTGTTTCCCAGCTTTGGAGTGTTTGAGTTCCCTTGGACTCTGCTTTGTTGTAGAAATATGTAGGCTTCAGCTCAGGCAGTGTCAAAACAAGCTAGGCCCAGAGACCTTCCAGGAAGGCAAAACTCCTTTTCCTCACCCACCAAGTTGGAGTCCTCTTATTGAATATGAGACTTTTACTTCTGTTATCTTTCCTGTTATATAATGTTCACATGACTCACATTCAGAGTCATTTATGTTGGCACTCTTTTGTTCCTGGCACCTTCCACTGTCTGTTCCCCAGTCCTGCTGCAGCTGTTTCTTAGCCCAGGCTCCCCAGACAGAATGGTCCCTGTGGCAGCAACATTTGAGGACATGACTAAAGGTTGGAAGTATTTGGAAGCTTCTCAGAAGGACTGCTGGACAGATAGGAGAACATGGTCCCTCATGGTAAAGACTCAGAATCTTCATTTGCTAATCCTATGTGCAATTGACAGGGTAAAACCATAATATAAAAATATCCTACCGCTTTCTCTTTGATTCTCCTAAATTGGGGACAGACCTCTTCAGCCACAAGAAATTGTTTATGTTAATTGTCTTAAGGCTAAAAGCTCTCCCTGGTGCTAATTTCAAGTTCAGAGTTTGCTATTACAGTAGCCCCACACCTTATTCATGGGGGTTACATTCCAAGGCTCCCAGTGAATGCTTGAAACCACAGATGGTACCGAACCTTACATATACTATGTTTTTTCCTGAACATATATCTTTATGATAAAGTTTAATTTATAAATTAGACACAGTAATAGATTAACGATAATTAATAATAAAATAGAACAATTATAACAATATTCTGTAATGTTATGTGAATATCTATGGGGCCATTATTAAGTAAAATAAGTGCTACTAGAACACAAGCACTGAATACTGGGACAGTCCATTTGATTACCTAGAGGGCTACTAAGTGACTAATGGTTGGATAGTGTCTTCAGTGTGGTTACACTGAACAAAGGAATGATTCACATTCTAGGCAGGACTGAATAGGATAGCAAGAGATTTAATCACACTGCTCAGAATGGTGCATAATTTAAAACTCATGAATTGTTTATTTCTGGAATTTTCCAAATTAACCAAAATCATAGCAAAACCACGGATTAGGGGGGACTACTGTATCATGTGGCAACTTCTAGCAACATTCTCCCATTTATATTATTTTAGAAGATAGGGAAGGTAAGATATTAGCTTACTGCCTTAGGGATCTCCATTTATCCCCGCTCCTATTCAGTTTATAAAGACTAGTAGTTAGGTTTCATTATATGAGCTAATGGTTTCATTATTTATTTTGTTTGTCTAAAATCTAAAATTACTGCATGTTGACTTGAAATTCTATTGACATGCTCTGGTTTTGAATCATCCTAATTGGCTTTCTAGTTGCCTTATTTTGTTACCACTTTATTCTATTACTACATTTAATCTTTCTTCCATATAGTAGTCTTTAAAATCAGATAAAAGAATTAATGAGGAATTTTGGAGAGAAGGTCTTCCAGATGGAATATCAGAAAATTTAACTTTGTCCTGTTTCTTCCTTTCTTAGGATCCTTCTTGCAGTTCTCCATGATGCCACAGAGAGCTAGAAGTGACCCCACCATTGTTTCAAATACAAGTGAAATGGAAATGGAGATAAGTAACATGAGAGAAAAGTTTCTTCTAAGCGTAACAAAGTTAGGAGAAAGCAAAAGTTACAACAGCAATGTATTTTCCAAAGAAAAGTACTTTCAAACAATAAAGGAAGTCAAAGAAGCTAAGGAGAAGGGGAAGAAGTCATCACATGATTATCGCCATGCAGCAAAATACGACATGATCTCTGTACAAGGCACAGAGAAACTAATAGAGGCTACTTACGGAGAACGAGATCAAACACGGTATTATGTACATAAGGAAGAGTTTGATATTCTTCATGATACACATCTCAATATTGGACATGGTGGGCGGACACACATGCTCAAGGAGCTGCAAGGAAAATATGAGAATATGACCAAAGAAGTCATTGTCTTATATCTGGCTCTGTGTAAACAGTGCCATCAGAGGAACCCTATATCCATCCAAGAGAGGCCTTGTGCCCAAGCCCATGCCTTTCAAGGACATTGACTCCAGATGCCAAGTTGAAACACTTGGCATGCAGTCAAATGCCAATGGCAAGTTCAAGTTTATTTTATATTACCAGGACCACTTAACCAAATTTATTATCTCGTGACCATTAAAAGCCAAACAAGCCCATGAGGTCATCAGTGTACTATTGGATATTTTCACAATTCTTGGTACACCCAACGTGTTAGAATCTGACAGTGGTGTAGAGTTCAGAAACCAGGTTGTTAATGAACTCAATGAAGTATGGCCAGACCTAAAGATTGTCTCTGGTAAGTACCACCCTGGCCAAGGCCAAGGCTCCCTGGAGCGAGCACACCATGATATCAAGAACATGCTAAGTGCCTGGATGCAAAGTAACCACTCATGTCACTGGGCCGAAGGCCTGTGCTTCATGCAGATGATGAGGAATCAGGCCTTCAACATTTCCTTGCAGCAAAGTCCTTATGAGGCAAAGTTTGGTTCTAAAGCCAAACTTGGGCTATATTCCTCACACTTACCCCGGGAAACCGTGGCCATTTTACAAACAGAGGAAGAGCTAGAAATTGCTGAAGAACAGCTGGAAAACAGCTTTTGGATCAGACTGGAAGAAAGGGCTGAGATTGGAACAGAGAGATCTGACATGGATGAAGACATTGACCCCATCTATCCCACTCCTGAAGTTACAGAGCCCAGCACCTCACAAGGGTCCCCAGGTCTCTTCTGCCGGTGAACAGACACCGGCTAGGTGGACACTCATGGTGTCTCTGGGCATCATACAGCTGTCTATGAACTGTTGCCTAAGGCCTCAGGGGAAAGAATGAAGGCTGTACTCTCAGGTCAAGTTATCCAAAGTAGTCCTTGCTCAAAGGGGAAAAGTGAATCATGTCTGCGATATAGGACCGTGGTAACATAAACTTGGCAGCTTAAAACAACATAAGTTTATTTGCTCACAGTTTTGCTCACAGAAGCCTAAAATCAAGGTTGTCGGCAGGGTTAGTTCCTTCTGGAGGCTCTGAGGGAGAACCCATTCCATGCCTTTCTCCCTTCTCTCATGGCTGCCAGCAATTCTTGGCATTCCTCGGCCTGTAGTAGCATAAGTCCAGTCTCTGCCTTGTCTTCATGTGGATCTTCACCAGGCCTTCGGCCCTCCATCTCTGTATTCTCCTTGTCTGTCTTATAAGGATACCAAATCTAAGTCATTGGATTTAGGGCCCACCCTAATGAAGGATGATCTCATCTTGAGATCCTTACATAATTACATCTGCAAAGACCCTTTTCCCAAGTAAGGTCACATTCATAGGTTTTGAGGTTTCAGACTTGAACATATCTTTTTGGAAGGATATAGTTCTACCCACTACGGTCAGTGGGAGAATATGTTTGCCTGCAGAACATAATCTGATGGGGTCTTAAACGTGTAGAGCTGGTGGGCTGCCCTGCATATGCCCTACATATTCCTTCCCCTGCTTATTCGTGCTCCTCAGACACATACCCCAAAAGATGGGGGCATCAGGGACAAAGATGTAAGTTGACAAATATTGAGAAGAGGTTTATTCACCATTTTCTGGAGACTTGCCACCTCATCAGCCGAGCTCTGTTTCCTCCTTCAAGAGAAAATATATGCTATTCCCGCCCTCAAGAATTGTGTGAACTGCCTGAAACATTTTAAAAGTAGGTCAGAATTAAGGCGCGGTTAGGATTTGGGTCTTAGTCTACCCATTGTCTATGCCTCAAACAGAAAAGCATGTTGTATTCCTGGAACGGATCAGTGCATTCCAGGAAGTGATCGATAGCCAGGAAAACAACCAAGGACTCTGGAGCAAAATGGGAAAGTTGGCCTGAGGTCACTACTACAACCAGAGAAGAATAGAGCAAAGGCCAGCCTGGGTAATGATTCAGAGTAAGGATAACTAACCCAGCCGAAGGGAAGGATAATGTCTAGGATCCCGGTGCTGCTATATTCCCAAGGCCTAGAAGAATGACTTTCCCATTGGAGGTGTTCAGTAGGACTTGTTGAGTGAATAAATGATTCTGCAGAGATGGAAACGAGGAAAAGGGAACTGCAGTCTTTTATTCTCCCATATATCCTTCCTGCATACCTCAGAGCCATCTAAAAACCATTCTAATTGCCCTTTAGTGTTGCCTTTCTCTTCTGTTTCCTCTTCCCTGTGCCTAATTCACTGGCTTGTTGTGAGAGACAGTGAGGCAATGTGCGTGAAGGGGTTCTCTCTATAAACACTGACGTTCTACCATGTGAGTTGTCTTTGCTGCTAGTAAATCCTATTCTCCATGTTGGAGTCTTCTTGTTAAATGCCATTACTTTACTGATTAAACAATATCGAGTTGAGTATCCAGGGAGGCAGCATTATTATTAGAAAGGAGATGACATCACTTTCCAGCTTGTTTTGGAGGACCAGAATCTTGCTCTAACCTTGCTCTATCACTTTTCATTCCTCCTGTGTCACTCAGCTGGCAGAGTCTGGGAAGCCCCAGTTGACTAATGCAACCATCCCTTTCCCCAAACTGACCTACTACCTCTTGGTTACTGGGCAAGCCAGGAACAACATCATCAACTCAAGTGGGTAAGAAGAGATGAGACACAACACTACTGTCTCCCAGGGTGTGGCTAAAAATAACCTTGGTTTCCAAAGCTGCTGCATCACTCTTCCTCTCTTAATGTTGGCATTGGAAGACAGTTGGAGGCGAACACCTAGACCCAGTCTGGCCTTCCTCTATATTACATTTCAGCATCTAGAACAGGTTGCCAAGTGATACCCCACTGGGTGCTTTCAGCTTGCAAATATGTTTTGTCCACATAATGGTTTTTAACATTAAAACTAATTACCAGCACTTTCAAAACTTCAGATTTCATATGAAAATCTGGATGTCTAGCACCTCTTGAAAACTTGGAAGACCTGGTCACATTAGGCCCACATGTCTGCATGGCAGCAAATGACTGGAGCTAAGCAGTAACCCCCAAAAGGCAGCCCATGCATATCAGTGGGAGGGATTGTATTATTCAGTTAATGGCACTGGATCAATTAGCTATCCATCTGGGAAAAAAATGAAGTTTGATTCCTAAACAAAAACTAAAAATATTGGGGAAAAAATAGATTTTTGTGATCATTTTTGAAATGGAGAAAGTCTTCAAAAGCCATAAAAGAAAAGGTAAATATACCTGGTTACATAAAGATTCTAATATCTGTGGAAAATAATGCCTCTAAAAAAAGCTCAAGATAAATGACAGCTTGGGTGAAAATATTTGCAACATCTAAAACAAATATGAGGTATCTAATTTTTTAAAAAGCACTTACAAATTAATAATGAAAAGAGCAACCAATAAAAAAAAAGCAAAAGCTAATCATAGAAGAAAAATAAACTGGTAGTTATGCTTAGTGTTATGCTCATGTGCAGCTGTGGTGTGATGGAAGAGCACTAGACTTGTAATCAGATCAGGGCTATCAATTTAAATAGATTTACGTTATTTGAGAGTTTATTTTTTCTATCGTGCATGTGGGAGGAAAGTACCCAGTGATCCTGTCTGGATTTAACAAATCTTACCGATAAGGAGATATCATAATTACTACATTAGTTTCAGGACAGCTGTATTAGTTTCCTAGAGCTGCCATAACAAACTGGGTGGCTTAAACAAAAGAAATTTGTTTCACAGTTCCAGAGTCCAGAAATCTGAGATCAAGGTGTCAGTAGGGTTGGTTCCTTCTGAGGGCTGTGAAGGGGAATATATTCCATTCCTCTCCCCCAGCTTCTAGTAGCATCAAGTGCTCCTTGTCTTATAGATGACATTCTCCCTGCGTCTTCATATTGTCTTCCCCCTGCATGTCTGTCCTGTGTCCAAATGTCCCGTCTTTAAGAACCCCATCATATTGGATTAGGGCCCACCCTAATAACCTCATTTTAACTTGATCATCTACAAAGACCCTTTTTTTTTTCCCAAATAAGGTCACATTCACGGTACTGGGAGTTAAGTCTTTATCTTTAGGAGCAACACAGTTCAACTCATAGCAGCAGCCAATCAGAATGACAGTTTTTTAAGAGGTGATTTTTATGAGGCATGGCAACAATTTCTAAAGTCTTAGAAAACTTACAAAATCCCTTGGTTCGCATAACACTTGCAAGGGCAGGTTTATTTTAACAGAAAACAAGAAATCGGTACCAGTAAAAAGCATGTAAATCTTCATTTTGCACAGGAGAAGCAAATTAATATTCTTGAGAAGAATCTTAATACCTCGTCCAACTTAGTTTTATGATACAGAGTGGTGGATCTCCCTCCACATCTGCAGGAGACTATTGCCATATCTTACTGAGATTCCTTGTTAATTACGAAGACTTGTATTTTTTAAGGCTAATCTCTGGATTCTGTTGTGAGACCCATGGAACTCAGTTGTACTAGGAAAAATAAATAGAGAGGGCTAAAGAAAGTTTTACTTAATGGTGAAGTAAGAATTCTGTAGCACTTTTCTTTGATGGGTCTCAAGCTCTCCCTCTGCATATAAACCAGATATTCAACCTTGCACGAATCCCCTGAACTCAAAGCTCATCTATAAAATGAGGATGATAGTTCCAACTTCATAAAGCTGTGATGAGGTTGATTAGGGTATTTATGGGCATGGGGGGAGGGGCACTGTTTTCCCTCCAGTCTAGGGAGATTTCATAGAGTTCAGTCTCTACCAAGAACAACCAGCCAAACTAGGGCAAGTCCTTTCCTACAGAAAACAAGAGAGCTGGAGGCAGCGCAGCAGCCAAACTGGACGAGTCCTATCTGGGTTCATGCTGGCCTGAGTCCTCCATCCTGGCTTCTGCCATTGACACAGTTCAATACAATGCCCTTGTGCCACAGTGCCTGTGCTCTTCACATGCGTAGCCACATTCCAAGTCACAAGCCAGCCCTGGAGCCCTGAGTCAGGACATGCTCAGCCCTTCAAGGTCAAGTGCACCCTTGCAGTTCCTCATCTACTCTCAGGGTTCAGGAACACAGTGGAAAGAGCTACTCTGGTCTTCAAACACATTTCTGCTTTTTGTTTTCAAACTGTGATAAGAACACAACATGAGATCTACGCTCTTAACAATTTTTAAGTGTACAATACAGTATTGTTAACTACTGGCAAAATGTACAGCAGAGCTCTAGAATTTAATCATCTTACATAAACTGAAACTTTATGCCTGTTGAATAGTAACTCCTCCCAGCACCTGACAACCACCATTCTACTCTCTGCTTCTGTGTTTGACTATTTTATGTATACCTCATATCAATGGAATCATACAGTATTTGTCCTTCTGTGACTGGCTTATTTCACTTACCTTAATGTCCTCAAGGTTCATCCATATGGCAGGATTTCCTCCTTTTTTAAGACTGAATAATCCATTATATATACATACCACATTTTCTTTATCATTCATCCTTCAATGGCCATTTAGGGTTTTTTTTACATCTTGGCTGTTTTGAATAATGCTGCAGTGAACATGGGTATACAAATATCTTTCTAGATCCTGATTTCAATTTTTTTGGATAAATATGGAAAAGTAGGATTACTGGATTATATGATGTTTCTATTTTTAATTTTTTGAGGAACCTCCCAGCTATTTTCAGTAGCAGCTGCATCATTTTACATTCCTACCAACAGTGTACCAGAGTTCCAATTTCTCCAAATCCTTGCCAACACTTATCTTTCTTTGTTTTTGATAATAGCATTCCTAACAGGTGTAAGATGATATCTCATTGTGGTTTAATTTGCATTTCTCTGATGACTGGTGCTGTTGAGCATCTTTTCATGTACCTGCTGACCATTTGTATGTCTTCTTTATAGAAATGTCCATTCAAGTCCTTTGCCCATTTTTTAATTGAGCTATTTGGTTTTTGTTTTGGGTTTTTTCTTTTTGTTTGTTTATTTGTTTAGCTATTGAGTTGAAGTTCTTTATATATTTTGGATATTAATTCCTTATCAGATACATGGTTTACACATATTTTCTCCCATTTCATAGTTTGTATTTTCACTCTGTTAATCGTTTCCTTTGCTGTGAAGAAAGAGATGGGTTTTTTAGTTTGATGTGTTCCCACTTGTTTATTTTTGCTTTTTATCTATGCTTTTGGTGTCATACCCAAGAAACCATGGCCAAGGTCAATGTCATGGAGCTTTTCTCCTACGTTTTCTTCTAGGAGTTATATCATTCCAGGTTTACATTTAAGCGTTTAACCCATTCATCTCTGCTATTAACAGAGAAAAAAATAATAACTTTATTTTCTAGCAGGGCATTCCACCCATGTATGCTAGATGATACATTCTATGTATTACTCTCTGAAAGGTCACCAGTGCACCCCCATTTGCTAAACTCGATGGCCTTTTCTCAGTTCTAATCCATCTTGACTTCTTTGTGAGGTTAAATGCACTTCAGCCCCTACCCCACCTACTTTTTGATTTGCATGAAACTGAACTTCAGTGTTTTTCTTTTACCTATGGCC
The DNA here is from genome assembly GCF_000151845.1 of Pteropus vampyrus. Taxonomy (NCBI): domain Eukaryota; kingdom Metazoa; phylum Chordata; class Mammalia; order Chiroptera; family Pteropodidae; genus Pteropus; species Pteropus vampyrus. The sequence continues at coordinate 894,032 of NW_011888825.1, read as the reverse complement.
GCCACTCATTCATTCTTCTGTCTCTGCTACTCTCTCCTTTCTCTTTTGAGATACTGTTTCCCAAGAATCTTATTTTTTCCTTTCTCATCCTTGACCATTTCTTCTCATCTGTTTCAACTGAAAGATTTTTTGTGCAAGACTCCCTTTACCCTCTCCCAAGCTCCAAACTTCTAACTACTTATGGGCTTCTCAGTGTCAATAATCACCTAAACATACTGTTAAAAGGTAAACTGAGGCATATTAACATTTTTTTTTTGAAGTTTATCTGAGCAAACATTGCTTCAGATTGGGCAGTGCCAAACTGAAAGTGGTTAGAAGTGCTCCACTGACAGGAGCTAGGGGCAAGGTTTTATACAGAAGCTGTGGAAGCAAAGCAAAGAAATTATTTGATTGGTAATAGCTTAAGCAGTTGCCTTTTTTGGGAAAGCCTAGTTAGTTATTTGTGATTAGTTGTTTGTTAAGTTTTACTTTCTCAGATTTGAGTGCATTGACTCTGGCTTAGGTTTTGGTTCACTTATGTAGGCTACCAAGGCATTAGAGCCACCTCAGTCTAATGGCCTCCTTGTTTAAATACTTTAACAATACCCTTACTTCTGTGTTCTCTAATTCTATGAATGGCACCATGTCATCGTCAATGCTTCATTCTCCCTCACTGCCCATAGCCATTCGTTGGCTAAATTATGTCATCCCTACTAGCGGCATATTATATTTTCCAAATATGGATGCACCCTCTATCTATATAACACATGTTTTTCTAAAACTCCATCAAGAGATGGGTTTTTTGTCACCTCTTCTTGAACCTAGGTAGACCTTTTGTTCCTGCCTTAACCAATAGTGTACAAAAGAAGTAATGATATTTGTCTCTATGGTATTTGAATCTAAGTCACAAAAATACCACTTCACTATCTTGGAATGTTCACTTTTGAAACCCAGCTGCCATGATCTGAGGAAGCCCACGTAGCCTGTGGAGAGGCCTACATGAAAAGGAACCAAGGCCCCCAGCCTTCAGCCCTCACTAAGCTCTTAACCAACAGCCAGACCAACCTGCCAACCATGTGAGTAAGCCATCTTGGAAAGAGGATCTGCCAGGCCCCAGTTGATCTTCCCCAGATGATGCTGTATGGAACAGAGATAAGCCCTGGCCAAATTTCAGATTCATGTGAAAAATAAATAATTATTGTTTTAAGTTATTCAGTTTGGGGGTGGTTTGTTATGCAGCAAGAGGTAACTGATACACTAACTAGGAAATGTCTCTTAAATCTATTATATATTTCCATTCCCCCAGGTCAGGCCCTTGTTACCTTGCTTATTGGGAGACAACCTGCCTGTGAATCGTCTAGAAGTAAAACTCTGCTCAAAATAATAGTTAACACTATCAAATGATGGTTTATCTACCTTGCTAAGTGTTTTAAATTTATTATGATGTTTAATGACAAATCTGCAAAGTGGTTTGGAGCTGAAAAAATGAATTTAAATAGGTGAAGTAACTTAAGGACTTAACTTCCCTCTTTTATAAAGGAGAAAATGATGCTCAGAAAGGTTACTAACTAGCCTAAGAGTCAAATCTAAATCTTTCTAAGTTCAAGATCAGTGCTAGTAACCATTTTTCCTGTTCAAGAATTTCCAGTGGCTCCTATTGCTCACAGATTAATGACTTAAACCTTACTCCAAACCTGATATCCAGTTGGGACACGATTTGGTCCCAACTACCTTTGCAGCTTTGATATTGTGGCCTCAGGTCTAGGTATGTGAATTTTTCAGTTGCACTTGTTCTGTGTGGGTGATGGAAAGAAATTCAGGCTGTTGGCTGATTTAGATCCTGCCATAATCACTTACTCTTTACAGAACTTGGTTTCCTCACTGAAAAGTGAGGAGCAATTGAACCAGCTCGTATTAAAATTCTCTTCCAACAATAGCGACGTGTAGGATTTTGCGCTTCCTGCCTCTCCTAGAACCCCAATGCTTGATCTCTCCCTTAGGGTTCATGTCCCCACTTCCAGAGAGGTGCAAGATGGGAGACTCAAGTATCAACACTTGAGTGAATGTTCTCCATTTACCACTTCATCACAATTAGCTTTATGTTGTGGAATAGAATCTGCTTTTCTGTAGCTCTCAGAGAACAAGGAACATTGTCCGCTATTTTTGAGATTCTATTCCCAGTGGTTTTTTAAGGCTAAGCATTGGAATGTCATTAGTTAACACTGAGAGGGGGCAGAGGAGGCACATGAGAAGCTCAGACTTACACTCCTGCTTCCAAAATATTTTGCATGCTTTCTGGGCATTAGTGTAATAGACTGTTAAATCATGTTTTGCCAAGGCCGGGTTCAGTCACTGCATATAGGCCAATTACCTCTGCACATTTATTTTAACCTTTTCAGATTTGGTGAATTCGGGTTATAAAATTTTAAGGGAGAATGTTTTGGAGGAGTTTCTATTTAAATATGTGGTTTTCACATCTTTCCATTTGTTTTGTGGAAGTTTTACAGAAATTTATTTGAAACCTGAGATACTTTTAAATATAAAAAAGCACGAGCCTTCCCAGATTCTTGCTCAGAAAGTTAACTGATAGCAGAATAGTTTTGCCCCTGGAATCTTCTGAATTTTTTCCAGAATTCTATTCCTTTGAATTTATTGAAATTTGATTTCTTTTTTAGTTTCTGGTTCCTCTTTATTTTTGTTATCTTGGTGCTAATCTTTGTTTACCCAGGTTCTGAAATTTTTACCCCAGAATTAATAACCCCAGATGGTCTGCTCTACAGTATTTTCCAAGCAAACAAAGTAGACAGGAAATATGAGCTTCCTGAGCAAATTAGCTTTCCGTTTTAATGTAAGACTTTGACTTTCAGAAGGTTGTTTATCTTATATCTACTCTTCTTATTTATAATTGATTAAAGATTTATTTTTAAGGTTTGGATTTAATTAGATTTTACCTTTTTCCACTCAAAATTCGGTCCTGATATTTTGCCTTGTGCTTCCCCAAGTCTCCTTTGTAGACTCTGTTGTTCTATTTAATTTGAGCTGCTAAATCCTTTCTGTTAATTAGCTCCTTGCTCAGAATAACTTCTCTATACCTGGAACTTTGGCGTAAGTTTTCTTTTTACTTTTAGGCACTTCCCTTTACATTATACTGTGAGCGATTAGCAGATGGGCTCTTGTGAGCCTTTCCTCTTTGGGTTTTGCACAGACAGGGCACTCCTAATTTTGGCAAGTAATTAGTGACCAAATGTTTGCTTCTCTCCTTCCACTACTACATCTCAGCACTGAGTGTACTGTTCTTTGAAGGACATCACCTCTCTTTCTTCCTATCTTTCTCCTGCAATGAAGAGAATCCTGGGAAATGGCTCTCTTAGATGTAGGAACCACTAAGATTCTGCCCCAACACATAACTCAGATCACCAATGAAATAACCTAACTGCCTTCCTGTCCTGAAACACTGCCTCTCTGCCCAAAATGGAGTGGAGCCAGTCCAGACACCTGGAAGCCGCCACTCTTCCTCTCCAGATGCAAATACTGTTTGTATCAGGAAGAGAGGTTCCTTCCTGAAAAATCTATTGTCAGTCTTTGGTTTTCTTCTTCCATCTCTCCTTACCCGCCCACTTCTCTAGCCTATCACTGTCATTTATTCATTCAACGTTTATAAATACCAACTATGTGCCGGACATGGTGCTTGTCTTTGGAACTACCAACAAGTGAACGGTCATGATAAAGAGTGCTAAATGCTGAAATAGGACACAAAGCAAAGACTTAAGGGTCTGTAAAGGGAGACTCAGTGAGAACTCCACACAAAGGTCACTGAAGTTGAGTTTTGAAGGGTGGTTTGGATTTCACTGGTGAACGTTCTCTATTCTGCCTACTTTGTATTAGGGGAGTCCTTGCAAGGGAAATAGACTTGGCAAGATCCTCAGTAGAAAAAAAAAACTGGAAGACACTATCTTAACCCAATGATCATATTAACATCCCCAGTATTGGTACAACTACTGATGCCTCCTGATATAATGCATGGAGAACACAACATTTCTGTGATACTTCTACCAAAACAATGCATTATCTAAATTTAATTATGAAGAAACAAGAGAGAAACCCAGATTGAGAGGAATCCTACAAAATACCTGTCCTATAATCTTCAAAAAGTTAGTATTATGGAAGGCAAGAAAGACTGAGGTACTGTTTCAGTTAAAGTAGGCTAACGAGATATAGCAACTGAATGCAACACATGATCTAAGATTTTCTTTTGTATAATGGACATCACTGAGATGATTGGCAAAATCTGAATATTGTCTGAAAATTATAGTATTGTATCAGTGTCACTTTCCTGATCTTGAGAATTGTACTGTGATTATATAAGAGAATGTCCTTGTTTTTAGGAAATACACATTAAGTATTTGGGGTTACAGAGGTATCATGTCTGCTACTTATTCTCAAACGATAGGGGGGAAAAGTATATGTAGAGAAGAGGGGTAGGAAGGGAAATATAAAGCAAATGTAGTAATTTGGGTGAAGAGTATAAAGGAGTTTTTTGTACTGTACTTGCAACTTTCCTATATATCTGAAATTATGTAAAAAAAAAAAAAAAAGAATTGGCAAGAGTCTCACAAAAGAGGACAGAGAGCTTTGCCTTCTTGTAATCGTTCCCTTAGGCCTCAGGACCTGTGCACATAGGAATACAGGGCAGTAACTTGCAGTTTGCTCTTGAGCCTGCAGAGGCAGGATTCCATGCAAGCAAGAATCATGCTGTCTTTGAGCCTTGGCAATTCTCCATATTGCAGATCCCAAAAGGAGCTGAAAGTCCACAAGTCCTGTGCCGTTTCCCTCTCTGTACACAGATATATTCCAGGGACTCAGTAGAATATAGTTTTGGTAGAAAATATTGCATTGTTTTGGTAGAAGTATCACAGAAATGTTGTGTTCTCCAGGGAATTGTCTGACAATTCCCTGCTCACCTAAAGAGACGCGGAGCCCCAATTTCTAACAAATACCAAGGACAGTTTCTATCCCACTGACTGGCTTCACCTCAAACAATGGTCCCCTACTGAGAACAACTCTTCTTTCTCATTAGTTGAATCCTCAGTGACACTCCTTGCTGCAAAACAGATTCTTAGCCTGTTTCTGTCAAATGCTCTGTGAAGGCAGAAAATTATAAGCTTCGTGTTTTCTCCACTGTACAAAAATTAAACTCCATAACCTCTTTCTTGACACTTGTTTTCTGTTTATTTGTTTGTTTTTGTTTTTGTTTTTTAATCAATAAACTTTATTTTTGAGAGTAGCTTTAGGCTTACAGAAAAATTGAACATAAAGTACAGAGTTCACATATATCTCTATACTCCTGCTACACACACACACACATAGCCAACCCCACCCTCCTCATCTAGCACTGGTGTGATAACATTTGTTATAATCGATGAACCAACATGGACACATCGTTATCACCCAAAGACCATAGTTTTCATTAGGGTTAACTGTTGGCGTTGTACATGTTATGGGTTTGATAAATGTAAAATGACAGGTATCCACCATTATAATATACAGAATAGTTTCACTGCCCTATCCCTAGTGCTCTACCTATTCATCCCTCCCTCTCTATTCCCAAATGCCTGGCAACCACTGATCTTTTTACTGTCTTCATTTTACCTTTTCCAGAATGTTATGTGGTGGGAATGATATAGGATGTAGCCTTTTCAGACTGGCTTCTTTCATTTAGCAATATGCATTTAAGTTTCCTCCATGTCTTTTTACGGCCTGTGATAGCTTATTTTTCTTTAACTGAATAATATTCCATCATATGGATGTACCAGAGTTTATCCATTCACCAGCTGAAGAACATTTAGGTTGTGTTCATTTTTGAGCAATTATGGATAAAGCTGGTATTATTATGTGCAGATTTTTGTGTGCGTGTAAGTTTTCAATTCATTTGGGTAAATATCTAGGAGTATAATTGCTGGATTGTATAGTTTAGTTTTGTAAGAAACTGCCAAACCGTCTTCCAAAGTGACTGTACCATTTTGCATTTCCACCAACAGAGTTTCCGTTGCTCCACATCATTGTCGGCATTTGCTGTTGTTTTAGATTTTAGCCATTTTAATGAGTGTGTCAGGGTTTCTCTTTGTTTAATTTGCAGTTCCTTAATGACATGTGGTGTTGAGCATCTTTTCATAGGAGTTGTCTTTGTAAGGCAGAACAGCTTCAGATTCATTATCTTTCTCTTTTCCCTTTAGTCAAAAGAGTTATGTCAATCAGGACACTCTCAGTTATGCTAAGGTAATAAAGAACCTTTTAATCTTAGTAGCTTATAACAACTAGGCTGAATTCTCACTCACACTACATGTCTTAGTCTGCTTGGGCTGCCATAACAAAATTCCATAGACTGATTGGCTTAAACAACAGAAATTATTTTCTTACGACTCTGGAGGCTAGAAATGCAAGGTCAAAGTGCCAATCAATTAGGTTTCTGGTGAGAGCTGGTTTGGAGACAGCCACCCTCCTGCTTTGTCCTCACAGGGCCTTTCCTTGGTGCATTGCACAGAGAGAAAGAACAAACTCTCAGGTCTCTCTTTTTATAAGGACACTAATTCAGTCAGATCAGGGCCCTACTCTTGTGACCTCATTTAACCTTAATTACTTCCAAAAGGCCTCATCTCTTAATACAGCCACACAACAGTTAGGGATTCAACATATGAATTTTGGGGGGACACACTTCAGTCCATAGCATTACATGGGCTCCATGTGTCCTCATTCTAGCACCCAGGGTGACAGTCCAGCCACTACTTTGAATATTGCCAGTTACTGTGGCAGAAGGAATGAGATCTCTAGAGGGTTTCACAATTAAATATTCTGGTCCAGAAGTAGAAGTATGTCTCAAAATTTATTGGCTAGAACTAGTCACATGACCCCACCCAATCACAAGAGAGTCAGAAGGTACAATGTTAGCATATTCCCAGAAGGCGAAGAGCTGGAAATATTTGGTGGACAGCATTAATGACTACCATAGAAAAATAAATGGCTACTAATGAATCTAGCAGGATCTTTGGCTTAAAATTACACATATGAGATTTATACACCAATATTCATAGCAGCACTATTCCCAATATCCAAAAGATGGAAACAACCCAAGTGTCCATCAGCAGATGAATGAATAAACAAAATGTGGTATATACATAGAATATTTTCAGTGTTAGGAAAAAATAAATTCTAACACACATGACAACATGGATGAAAGTTGATGACATTATGCAGGGTGGAAATAAGCCAGACACAAAAGGACAGATATTGTACGATTCCACATTAGAATTTTCTAACAAGGATATTAAAGCAGCCATCATAAAAATACTTCAATGAGCAATTACAAACATGCTTAAAACAAATGAAAAAAAAATAGAAACTCTTGGCAAAAAACTAGAAGATAAATGTAACCACTAAATGGAAATTTTAGAACTGAAAAACACAATAATTGAAATAAAAAAACTCGAAGGATGAGCTTAATAGCAACTCTAGGTGGTTTCACTGATGTATCAGTCAAGGTTCAACCAGAGAAGCAGAACCACTAGGAGACACATATTATAGGGGATTTCTTTTAGAGATTTGACCTTATGTAAGCAGAGAGCCAGTTAAACAGTCTATGTGACGCTGTTGGTTTTTTTGGCTGATTTTGGAACCTTACGTCCTCAGAGTAGGCAGTCAGGAAGAGAAGATGTCAAATAAGAAAGTAAAAAAAAAAAAAAAAAAACTGGAACCTGCATGACTGAGCCAGAACTTCTGAGGGTGGACTGATACCTATGTTGGTCTTTCACTGCTTCCAAGTCTCCATCTTTGATGATGGGAGTACCCTTCGGGAAAAGCTTCTGCTTTCATCATGAAGTTGAACATAAACTTCACCCAGGAATTAGAGGAGTTGATGGGGAATATGGCAGGAACTGGAAGAACCATGGGCATGCGGGCTGCCCCAAGCCAACCAGATAAGCCAGCAAAAAAATGACAATGTTCTTGAACTGAAATAGTGCCTTGCTCCTTGCCATTTGCAGTCATGCTGCCCTGTTGTAAAATATGCCTTGTACCCAAAATGTAATGGTAATATGTCCATAAATTCATTAACGCTCCCCCTTCAAGTGGGGTTTAATTATCTTCCCCTTGAATATGGGCTGGACTTAGTGGCTCACTTCTAACAAACAGAATATGATGGAAGTGACGGTGTATGATTTTTGAGACTACATCTAAAGGACATTACAGCTACTACTTTGTTCTTTCTCATAGATTGCTTGCCTTTGATTGCTATGTCATGAAAATGACCAAATGCTGGTTACTATGTCACAAAAATTCTTGAAAAGTCCTTTGTCAACATGGCTATAAATTTAGGCCTCCGGCAGTCACATGGGAAAATCATCTAGGAGGAAGATCCTCCAGCCCTAGTCAAGACTTCAGATCAGCACAGCCTCAGCCAACACTTTGAAAGCAGTCTCATGAGAGATATTGAGCCAGAACAAACAAGCTAAGATGCTCTCAGATTCCTAACCTTGTTCTTTGCCTATAAGCCATTTTTGTCTAATGGAGTGACTCTCAATAAGATTCACAGGAAACTACAAAGTGTTTAACAGAATTATGTTGGCAGAGACACAATCGGCTTGTCTGAAAATGATAGAGATGGTACAAATGGAAAAGAAGGCTTTAGATCCCAAAATTCTACTAGCATAAAGTAGGCTGAGAAAACAACACAGCTGCAAACACAGGCTGCCTTTCGTGGAAAAGCAAGGATGGTTCAGAAGGTAGAGCCAAAAGCATAGCAGGCGGAATGGTGGAGGATGTACAAATTGTCAATAAGCACATGAGATGCCATCTTGGAGAAATGCATTAGGAAAATGTCAATCAAAACCACAGTGAGATACCACTTCATGTATATTAAGACAGCAAGAGTCAAAAAAAATTAACAATAACAAGTATTAGTAAGGATGTAGAGAAACTGGAACCCTCACACATTACTAATAGGAGTGTAAAATGGTGCAGTTGCTTTGAAAAACAGTCTGGAAGTTTGTAAAGAAGTTAAATATAGAGTTAACTTCTATATTACCACGGGAGCCAGTAATTCCATTCCTACTTTGAACCTTAGAGAGCTGAAAACTTTTGTATGAAAACTTATTCGCAATAACATTATTCATAATAGCCAAAAGATGGAAACAACCAAAATGTCTATCTACTTACAAATAAGTAAACAATATATGGTATATCCATATGATGAAATATTATTTAGCCATAAAAAAGAATGGACTACTGAAACATTTTACAACGTGAATGAACCTTGAAAACATTATGTTAAGCAAAGGAAGCCAGACACAAAAGGCCACATATTGTATAATCTCATTTATATGAAATGTCTGAAATAAGCAAATCGAGTGAAACAGAAAGTAGGTTAGTAGTTTCTAGGGGCTGGAGGGAACGGGGAGTGATTAGAAGAGTGGAAATGCTCTAGAGTTGGATAGTGGTGATGGTTGCACAACATAGTGAACACATTAAAACCATTGAATTGTGTACTTCAAAATGTTAATTATGTTTAAAAGGAAAAGGAACCAGGAAGACTCATTCCTGGACAAAAAAAGACTGTCCTAATAAGGAAATTTCAACATTTTCCTAGCTGGATTTCAGAATTGCTATGGACCAGCGATTCCTGCATGCCTCTCATTTCTCCTCTTCTAAAACAATAATGTCTATAATGGTTATCTTTTAACTGTACTACCATTGTGTTGATATGTGGGGGATGTTAATTTATCTTTTTAGGTCACAGGTAGTCAAATTGAGAGGATCTGTACTTAAGGAATTATATACAAAGAATCTCATCTACACCCGAACCTAATTTAGATAGTATACTAGTTTGCTCAGGCTGCCATATAAAATACCACAGACTGGATGGTTTAAACAACATAAATTTATTTTTTCACAGTTTTGGGGGCTAGAAGTACAAAATCAAGGTGTAGAGAGGTTTGGTTTCTTCTGAGGCCTTGCTACTTGGTTTGCAGATGGCCACCTTCTCATTGTGTCTTCACATTGTCTTTCCTCTGTGCACGCACAGCCCTGGTGTCTCTTTGTATTCCTAATCTCCTCTTCTTATAAGGATATCAGTCAGATTGGATTAGAGTCCACCCTAATAGCCTCATTTTAACTTAATCACTGTTTTAAAGACTCTATCTCCAAATACCCCAAATATTCTGGGGTACTAAGGGTTAGGATTTCAATATATGAATTTGGGTGGTGGGGACACAATTAAGCCTGTAAAAGATGGCTAATGTATTGTATATTTTCAAAACTACATTTTCCTGATGTTTTAACATCCCCCCAAACAAGCTGTGAACACCCTACCAGCTGACCAGATACACCTGTGTGATAAAGCTAGTTCCTGTCACATGTTCCCTTTCTTGCCCTCTCCTGACTGTGACCTCGTGACATTCAAATGCACCAATGAAATCACCTCATGTCTTTTGCTTGTGTACTCCACGCTGACCCAATAAAGTCAATTTTTCATGGGTCCTCACTCTCTTGGCTCCCCATTGCTTGGTTGAACCCACTCCCTTGGTACTCCTCCCAAGTGGCCTCCTCCATGGCATGCCATGGCTCCCTCTTCTAGGACCTATGACTATAATAAACTCTCAATTTTCATATTCCTCTCTGTGTGTAATTTCCACATCCTGGTTGGAATAATTCTTAAAGACCCCATGAGGGGTCTTTACAACACAACAAGATTCTGAACCTTCAGCTTACTGATGCTGTAGTGGGATGAGACTTTTGGGGGGCCTTGGGAGAGATAAGTGTATTTTTCATGTGAGAAAAATGTAAATAATTTGTGACCAGAAGCAGACAGTGGTAATTTTAAAACAGATCCACAAATTTATGATATTCTTCCCCTCAGCAGATGAAGTTTAATGTCCCCCCAACCCTTGAGTAGGGAGTGAACTTAGTGACTTGCTTCCAACAAATAAAATATCATGGACAGTGTATTTCTTTCAAGACGAGATCATGAAAGGCACTGGAGCTCCCTCCTTATCACTTTCTCTTAGATCGCTCACTCTAGGAGAAGTTAGCTATGAACACTCAAGCAGGCTATGAAGAGGTCCTTGTGGCAAGGAACCGAGGCTTCCTACCAACAGCCATATGAGTGAATCATATTGGAAGTAGATCCCCCAGATTCAGTCAAGCCTTCAGATGACTGCAACCCCAGCTGACATCTTGGCTATAACCTTATGAGAGACCCTGAACAAGAACCATTTATCTAGGCAGCTCCCAGATTCCTGACCCCAGAAACAATGTGAGATAATAAATATTTATTATTTTAAGATACTAAGTTTGGGGTAATTTTTATCCAGCAATAGGTAATATACTAGGTTTTTATCAAAAGAGGAAAATTATGTATAGACTGTAAGAATGGCCCCCTTTATTCATTTATGCTCCCTGCCTACCCTCTGTAGGCATTTGAGTTTATGACTTCTACAAAATCACAAAGTCACTTTCTCCAATTAAGACAGAAGTCTCTAAGACAGAGGTTATGACATCCCTTTGTTTTGTATCTCTTCCTCCAAGATGATTAATTCAACAAGTCTTCCAGTCTACGGCCATGCCATCCTCAACGTGCCCAATTTCGTCTGATCTCGGAAGCTAAGCAGGGTTGTGCCTGGTTAGTACTTGGATAGGAGACCATCTAGGAACAGGTGCTGTAGGCATTTAAAAAATAATAAATAAATAAACAAACAAGTCTTCCAATAAAACCTTACAAGCTACCTCAGGAGAGGAATATAACGGGGATAATGAGTAGGGATTGTGGAATGTCGTTCTGCCTAATTTTCTTTCTTCCTTCCTTTCTTTTTTTTTTTGTTCTGCCTAATTTTCAAGCCCATGTATTGGGTTCATTGCTCAAAATATTTGCTTGGAATGAGGTTGGAAATTCCACATCTCCTAGTCAGCTATGGTAAGAATAATAGTCTTAAAAAACTCCAATAGAAATCAGTCATATATAGTAGCTTGATACAATGAAATTGCCAACATTTAACTGCTAAAACAGCAGTATCATATGGTTCAACCTAATAATACATATATTTTTACCATATCCAATCCACTCACAATTTGTCCCTCCACTTCTCTAGCTGGCTGGTATCATGGCTCCATCTGGAGAGATATTACATGACAAATATCAGTCATTAAGTGCTCTCCTGGGAGGCTACCTTTTCTGTGCAAGATGTTGGAATCCCAAAAGTCATTGCTAGCACTGTCCAAGCTAGCTGCTGCATGTCTTTGTGAAACTGAGTTTATATCCAAATGTGCAACTTTTCTTTTGACTTTAGGGCCCAACCTCAATGTTTCCTTCCTTATCATGTTTTATTCCTGCCGTTACAGGGTAGAAAATATGCGAGGCTTGGGTGGAGAGCTATAGCAGCCAGAGAGTGGGCTTGGTGGGTGGTGGTGGAGGTAGTGAAGTTGATGCAGTTAGTGGTGGTGGAAGTGGAGGAGATGGAGGTAGAGTTGGAGTTTGCACTGGCGGTATTCAAGCACAGGGCTCTATGAATTATCAGTCATCTGAGCTAGACACAGAGCGTGGGCCTGCTGCCCAGGGCACATCATAGAACCATACTCCCTATAGTTTTCTCATTGTTTAATCTCCCTCTTACCTTGGGGTCATTTTGCTCTTGAATTCTTCACTGTGAATAATAATGCCAACAAATTCATAAGGGATATCTCTCTCCTGATCACTTCCCCCTACCTACTAACTAACAAATGTTGAGCTGGGGTAACAAAGTTTAAAGAGGTTTAGCTCTCAAAGAGGGATTTACCTGTGTACAAGTATGCTGTAGGAGAGGTTGGACAGGTTTGGTAATGAAGACAACTAGGACAGGTTAAACAGGAGGGTGCCAAAACACTCCTAGGCAGAAAGAACTGAGAGACAAACTTGTTCTTTCTCCCTTCCTCTCTTTAAGATTGTCTTGTCTCAACAATTGCCAGACATGATAAACAAGAGGCACACAATTTATTCCACATCGCCCAAGTTGTAGGTAAAACAGAGACAAGAGGAGGAGGGGAAAGCTTGTCTAAAATCCTTCCTTTCTAATTATTTGCAGGGAAGAGGGCCAGTATCCTCAAGGTTTGTGGGAAGAATGAGGAAAGCAATTCAGATGAATGGACAAAACTTGATGCCAGGAGTTCAAAAAAAGGTTACTGAGATGCTTTTTCTTACTCAAGATCCAGGACTTCTTCTTGGTTGACAGAGGTGTTTGAGACGATCTGATCATTTGGAGAGTCTGACCTGGAACTGCTGATGCAGGGCACGGTGCTGGAGGGATGGCTCACAATCAGACTCCAGAAATGTTTATGGTTGAAGTAGCAGAGGAACGCTGGAAAAGAATAAGGGGATAGGAGAGGAAAGTCAGAGAGTGGGAAGAAAGTGGCAAGCAGGGTGAAATCAAAGGGAAAATAAGTCCCTAAGAACCTATCCCTGTGGACTGCCAGCCCCCTCTCTCTACATTTTCTCTGCCCTAACCCATCCATGTCCCTTCTTTCCCAGGGCCCTCCAGGCCACTTACTACAGGTGACATATAGGACAAAAACCACCCAACCAATGAAATAGCTCCAGCCAATAGGGATTGATAAATTTTTCTTCAACTTGAAGATCCAGATGTTAATAGGAAACAACAAAAGGGTGAAAAAAATGAAGATAGCTAGGAGACAGGAAGCAGTGAGGTCATTCTCACACAAGAATCCTGTAGGGACTCTTCTCGTCTGCTGAGCTACAGCCACAAACTACAGCTCCCATCACCGCGCACAGAGTACACAGCCCCAAAGGTTCATGGGAATCAACTGCTCACCTCCACCTCTCCAGTGACCAGGAAATGATGAAAATCAATTCTTGGTCAACAACTACCAGTCTGTTCTACTACCACCCACAAAACCTCTACCCTATTCCCAAAACCTCTACCCCATTGCCCAGAGAGATGTGGGTTAGGGGAAACTAAGCACCTTTTCCAGAGCTAATGAGCACCTTCCTAGAAGCTCATGACAATTCCAATCCAGCCATAGAAGAGCAATCTCTGACAACCAGGCAAGTATGGCAGATGGGAAAGATGGGAAAGATGAAGCCCAGTCCCAGGGTGAGGCAGAAGGTTATCTTGGCCATCCAAAAAACTGGATCATTTGTCCACAGCTTAAAACTTTCTGGGGAAATGGAGAAAACAGGATGAACCAAGGATTCATAAAAGATAAAATATAATCAAATGAGCGAATACAAGAAAATGTTCAGGCCCATTAATAATCAAAGAAATGTACATTTGAGATAACAATAAAATATTGCTTTCACTTATTATACAGGCAGAGATTTTTGATATGGAGTTCATTTGATAAGCCTGACCGTATGAAACAAATACCTCAAAAATAGGCAGAGGACTTGAACTGCAATTCTCGAAGAAATCGGAATGTTCAATAAACACATGAAGCTCAACACATAGAATTGCAAACTAAATGTGATTTTTTTAATCTATTAAAGATCAAAACAAAAGTGATGATAACTAGTGTAGGAAAGGATTTAGAAAAAAAAGAGGCATTCTCACACACTGCTAATGGGCAGCATATCTGGCAAGTGATATGGCACAAAATATAAAAAAAAAAATCTAAATTGTTAAGGCCCTTTGACCCAGCAATGCTTCTTTTCAGAATTTGTGTTGAAGAAATAATCCAAGGTCTGCACCAAAATCTATATACAAGAGTCTTATTTGCAGATATTTCTATGTCCAACAAGAGATTTATTATATAAATTACAGTGTACCCATAAACTGGATTATTATGTGTTCATTAAAAATGATGATACGCTAGATGATTGTCTCCAAATAAAGTATCTCTAGAAAAAAAGGAGGGACTGAGAAGGGAGCCTAAAAGCCAGAGGTGGAAGGCTCATTTCACTATGTAATATTCTGTATTTTTTTAATTTTCACTCTGTTCATATATTACCTGATCGAATAAATTTTAAACA